>NC_064857.1:27313016-27613016 GCF_024139225.1 Suncus etruscus | reverse complement strand
CGTCCCATATGGTCCCCCAAGCCAGGAGCGACTTCTGAGCACATAGCCAGGAGTAACCCCTGAGCGTCACCGGGTGTGGCCCAAAAACAAAAAACAAAACAAAACAAAATTAAAGATATGTAAGCCACTATGATCAAAATAAAAATTAAAAAAAAATTAAAGGTGAATGAAACTTGAATCATTTCAAAGATACTTTTGCTTTCCAAAAAAGTACAAGAGCAAAATGAAAAAATTTGGTACTCAAATTTGAGTACCAAACTCAGAATATTATAGATTTTTAGGTGCATTTACTGTCAGGAGAGTGCTACAGATATCACCTGTAAAACAGATGTAAGGGTGACACAGAGATGGCCCATTAATGGAGGATCATGCCCCTTGAGTGAAATGGAAGATGGGTTTTATACATTCTCATTTGCCTCCACTCATTCCAGAGCACAAGAATGTGGTCTTTTCTTTATGGATAAAGAGATTTCCTGTAAAATCATTTAAAAATAAACATCCCTATTTCGTACATATGAAAATGCAACACATTTCATGTATCTGAAATGAAGGTGTTTATTTAAAAAATTACAGGAACTATCTTTATCATATAAACAGAAGACTTTAAATGATTTGGAGGAATGTTTGAAATATAAGTATAATGGCACAAACCTTTTTATTTGAAAAGTTCTCTCTATTTATCCAAGTACAAGTCCTGGAAATCTCTTAAAAGAGATTCATCATGAAGGACAGTGTGTGCCCTGATGAGGAAATTTTAAATACATTATTTCTCTTATTCGTTAACATTCAAGGAAGAATCCCAAAGGGACTCATTTTGCTAGAAAATTGATACTGTAAGAGCAATTTATCTCATTTCAGATAATACCCTAAACTCACTATAAGCTTTAAAGTACTAAAAGTACTAGGAATCTAACTGTACTCCTGTTTCTTGTCACAGTCTGAAGCCATTAGCACATATATCTTAGTTCTAAATTTGTTTATACTGATAAAATAAAATAAAGGTGGTAAATACCTTTCTTAACACAGAACTTTCTATTCTTTGCATAACTAGCCAGATTTATGTACAATTTTACTGTATTTTTACTATATTCTTTACTTTAACATTGCATTACTTTTTATTTAAATTTGTTTTACATCACTTTTACAATACTTTGTAAATACTTTTTATAATACCTTATATTATTTCTTTTCTTTTTCTTTTTCTTGGCTTCCTGTCTGGGAACATTACTTTCTTATTTACATTTTTATATTGCTTTTTGTTTACTACATTCACAAGAACTAGTATTTTGTACAAATGTGATAAGGTAACTTATAAATTAGAATTTTCATTATTTTTAATTTTAAAATTATTTCAAATATAAAAATCATTATTTTAAAATTTAAAAGTAAAGTTAAACTTGTGATAGTTGGACAAATGTTAAAGCTCTTTATTCTGCATTCCTTCCTATACTTGTCAAAACAAATGTCGCTCCTGACAGCTAAGGAAGAGGCCACTGATTTCCATAATCCTTGAAGCATTTCTGGTAAAAAAAATAAAATGTAGCAGATATTAAAACCATGCAAACAACAACAAAAATAATGATCAACTCCAATTTTTTTTTCTAGTCAATAACTTACATCCCATGAATTTAAAAGAAGGAATGTGATGTGTATGGTACATTAGCAGCATACTTTTCAAGTTAACTTTTGTTACTGCAGAGAAAGGGCAATAGATACCAATATGTTTTAGGGCTCACAATTTATAGGAGTCACAGCAGGTATATGAGAAAGGCCTCATTATTTTCAACAATAAAAGGCAACAGGGGAAAATATCTCTGGCACAGAGGCACAATTGACTTGACATAGGTATAAAAATCTTTATCATCATACAAAAGGAAGAAACTAGAAACCAAATGAAGAGATTCCTTTGTTATCTATGACTTCATGTCCATTCAGATGATTAAAATAGCAGGATTCTATATTTTTATTTTTATTTGGGGGTGGCACACCCAGCAGCACTCAGGGGTTACTCCTGGCTCTGCACTCAGGAATTGCTCCTGACAGATTTGGGGAGCCAGGCTCGGGGTCCGGGATTGACCCTGGGTCTGTCACGGGTAGGCCACATTCAAGGCAAACACCCTACCTCTGTGCTATTGCTTCAGCCCCAGAATTCTTTTATTTATAGTGGAAGAGTATTTCATTACATTTATACACCACAACTTTTTAGCTTTCTTTTTTTTTTGGGGGGGGGGGTGATGCTCAGGGGTTATTCCTGACTATATGCTCAGAAATTGGCCCTGGCTTGGGGGACCATACGGGAAGCAAGGGGATCAAAATGAGGTCCATCCTAGTCTAGCACGTGCAAAGCAGGTGCCTTACGCCCTGCACCACTGCTCCAACCCCACACCACAATTCTTTTCTTTTATTCATTTTTATTTTGAGCAAAGTGGATTACAAATATTTCACAGTAATAATTTAGGAACATAGTGACATTGAATCAAGGGCATTCCCACCACCAGTGTTGTCCTCCCTCCACCCCTGTTCCCAGTTTACATACCATATCCCCCTCCTCTGCTTTCTGGAGTGGAGGGCCTATATAAGTCCATTAGTCCTAGTTCTTTTTTTTATTAATTTTTTATTTTTAATTATGAGAACAAAGATGCAAAGAAAGAGGACAAGGTAAAGTTACAGTGAAAGGACAATCACCCATAAAGAGAATTCTCAGTAGTCCCATTGCTGATATCTTAACTTTGAACTTTCAGTCAAAGAACATTAAGAAAAATAAAAACAGAACCCATGTATAATTACTTTGTCCCTCAAGTCCCCAGATTGTAGTACATAATATTTTGTAGCAGCACACAAAGCAATCTAAAGCCATAAAACTTATGTAACTCCTTAAACATTGAAGGCAAAGTACTTTTTTACATTTCCATGCACATGCATATTAGTTTAAGTTAACCTCAAAAGTTTAAGTGGGTTGTTTTTCTTAAGGATTAGAGTCAAAGGAGCACAGTAAAAACGGTGTTAGAGTGGCAATTATTGTTTGCATAGGCCCACCAAAATATGAGGGACATGGAAAGGAAAAGCCTTGGCCTAAATATAAGGAAACCCTACCCCTGAGGTTTCCTGGCATAAGACCAACTCTAGGCTCCAGGAAAACTAGGTTGTCCAATCCAGGTCGTTGTCTGTAGTGCCAATACTTTTATTTTCCACACAGTCTCTGTTGTTGGTATCATGTTTCTGTATTAAAGATCCTGGAATCTGCATAACCTACATTGCAGTCAGGATGGTGCAGAGCGTCCTCTTGTTTCACCTTACAATTAAAGGGTAATGCAGAGAACCCAGTCCTGTAAGCAGGTCGTTGTTGTCAAATCTTCTTAGTGTTAAGGGAAGTCTCTTTTGAGCAGGTCAATGTCAGACAAGTGGGAGGGTCTTCCCTGGTAGAGGATTGCTTCCAGGTGTTGTTATAATAAACCTTGGATGTTTTGTAGATAGCTTCCCTGGTTCAGGGGTAAATGGAGGATGCCCATTCTTCTGAGGCTTGTGCCAGGTCATTATATCAATGTTCAGGGCGTAAGGTCTCATTGCACTACGAGATTTGTGTGTTCCAATCTCTATTAAATAAGAACTAATTTGTACGTAAAGTATTTTCCCATTTTTTTAAAATTTATTTAAACACCTTAATTACATACATGATTGTGTTTGGGTTTCAGTCATGTAAAGAACACCACCCATCACCAGTGCAACATTCCCATCACCAATGCCCCAAGTCTCCCTCCTCCCCACCCGACCCCCGCCTGTACTCTAGACCCATTTTAATGTGCCTATGCAAACAAGGAACAATGTCACGCGGCGTTATCGGCAGATATGGGGGCCATAAGAACAAGTCCAACAATCCCCATGACATGGTTCAATCATAAGCATTAAACTGAGGGACTCTTCCACCAAAATTCCTTATTGAACAGCTCACAAAGAGAAGACAAGATAAACAGTGGGTAGAATTGTCATGGTGAAAGAATATTTAGAAAGTGTTATAGCTGTTAAAGAAAATACATATAAAATATTCAAAAGACATGTCCATTTTTATGTCTTTTGAAATAGTTGGGGGTTGTTAAATCCAATGCACGCCTTTGGTCTGGTCTGTGATTAGGACTGTGTAGTACTGAAGTTAAAAAGGGTAAATGTGGGGTACTGATGGTTGGGGGTGAGAGAGTTAAGGAGTATTCATTTTCAAAAGCGCAGGGGCACAAATGCGCCCGTGCGACATATACTTTTTAACAACATCCAGAAAAATTCTTAATACTTGACTGTTTCTAGGGAAAAAATATGGAGTTCCCTAGATTTGGAGGATAATATTCAAATAGGTCTCTAAAATCAGTGTATATGTAGACATGACTTCCTATACTGTGGTCCTCTCTGACTGCCAAGCCTAATCCATAAACAATTCATCTATACAATGTATATAGCCCCTCTGATATATTTTCCCTCCTCCACACCAGAGCCCCTTCTACTCCCTCATCTCCCAATCCGGATTTGTTATCTTCCCCTTAATTAACCCTGTTTACCCTCAGTTCTTTAATTTGTTAGGCACCAAGACCGACCTCCTGCCCCAACAGATTCTGCCCTTTCGCACACCCCCACACCACAATTTTAAATTCACTTCTGTAGTTGAACTCTTAGTTTGTTTCAGTTTTTGGCTAATAAAATTTTCACTGAAAAAAAAATATATCCCTTCTAATCAGTGGGTTTGTATTTTTATTCAGACAAATAGCTAAAAATAGGACAACTACAGCATATAGATTATATTTTTATTTCAGGAGACTATTTTGCTAATCTGTAATGAATGAGCCAGTTTTCAATTATATCACACTCAGAACATAAAAGCAAGACACTTATTTCCCTTCTCCTTAGATCCTCTAATACAATCTTGTTCTTTTTGTTAGATAATAAATATTCTCACAGTTGGTAGGTGATATATCATTGTTCTCTTAATTGACATTTCCCTAGTAATAAGAGAAGTGGAACATCTCAAGCTTAATTAATGGCCATCTGAATGCCTATTTTTGAGAAATGTTTGTTTGGCTTTTTACCATTTATAATCACTTTAATATTTGTTTTTGAGTTTTATGAGTTCTTTATAGGAAGATTAACCCCTTGTTGGAAGTATATGTATAGATAATTTATTCAGTAAAGTATATTTTGTTTAGATGAATTTCTTCTGCTGTACAGAAGAATTTTAGTTGGACATGATTTGTTTATTTTTTGCATTCATTCCACTTGCCATTGGAATCCAATCCCCAAACACATCTCAAAGTCTCATGTTTTAATCTAGGTATATATTTGTATGGTATATGGTTTTAGACCTTATCTCGAATTCGATATGAATTAAAATTCTTGTATGATGTTACTATTCTCATTTCATTAATTTTATGTCTGCTGTTGAAAATTAAAACAAAACTATCATAATTAGTATTTTCAAAGTAACTTAGAATTAATTATGTATTTAGTACACTTGCATTAATATTTTTATAAAAATGGTCTTAGTAATAGAGTGCAAGAATTATCTATTCCAATTTCACATCCTACTTTGGAAATTGATCCAATAAGTACTTAATACTCTAATATATCCTGCTCAAAAATAATAAACAAAATCACAAGTAAGACTTTATAGATAAAATGGATGCAAAATTATAGAGAGAATAGTAAAAATAAGTAAATTATATAATCATATATCTTTTTAATATTCATATTTTGGCTTCCTTTAAAAATTTATATCACTTCAGATTGAAACAAATCTGAATGTGTTAATGTTTAGCTTTAGATCGGTGATGTTAATATCATACAATAAAACAATAGCTAAATTAACTCAGAATATTTTCCTTTCGTTTTTGGGCCACACCAGTGATATTCAGGAATTATTCCTGGCTATGCACTCAGAAATCTTTCCTGGCTTGGGGGACCATATGGGATGCTGGAGATCGAACCGAGGTCTGTCCTGGGTCAGCTGTGTGCAAGGCAAATGCCCTACCTTGTGCTATCACTCCGGCCCCTCAACCCAGATTATTTTATATGCTTTTTCCTGTTATTTTGCAAAAATAATAGGAAGACAATTCAATCTTTTTTAAGATTGATGTATATAAATGAATGCAAGAAATGGATAGATAACATGGATAGATAAATGACAATATAAGTCATTTGATTGTCAAAATCTGAGTAATTTATATACTCTATCACTCCTCAGCTTCTTGGCAACAAAAATAGTCATTGAATCATATATGTGCAGTTTTGATAATTTTTACCAAAGTTCACGTTTGACATATATTCAAAAGGATATTGTTGAAATAGTAAGTCTACTGAATATGGGTTTGGAAATACATATGATTTGAGAAACCAGTTTAGTTCTATTGACAAATTAAACATATTTCCACCTTTAGAAAGATTGATAAATTATAGGAAAAAAAATAACATTTATAAATATATTTATGACTCAAATATTCAATAAAATTATCAATATTCTGACATGTGTTGGACACAGAATACGGAAGAAGCATTAAAATGTTCTCCTTCCTCAAAAATTTTAATGTTGAGGACAGAAAGAGAAATTAAGCAAAATTTATGTCATGTGGCAAACAGATATATAAAAGTAAAGTAGAAAAAAGTGATCTAGATTAAATTGGAATTATAAATGCAGGACTAAAGATCTTTAAATTATAGATAAAACTCCTCTGTAAAGGAATTAAATGGTGAGATACTAGAAAGTATATTTGTAAAGCTCAAAGAAGAATATGAACAAAAGTACAATGTTACGAAACATACTATGCCTAAAGAAATCAAAAGAAGCTATTTAGTCAGTTAAACTAGATCACAATAGAAGAAAGGGGGAATTTTTAGAAGTCAGAGTATTGTAGCATGCAGGGATATCTGTGACACTGAAAAGAAGTTTAGGTGTTTCAATAGTAATGGAAGTTCTGCATAATACATGCTTAGGTGTATAGTCTTAGATCATCTGACAATAGGTGGAAGATATAGCTGAAGTGGTCAGATGAAGAGATGACAGCTTCTCAGCAATTCAAATGCTTTAAATCTAAGTTTCAGTAGTAAAGATTGAGTGAGACAAGAGACTTCAAGAAATACTAGAATGAGATATGATAAAAATTAATTATTCTTAAATTATAAATTTTGTTGTTGAGCATTGAATCTATGAGAATAGATTGATTGGATATATTTATATACATATATTTAGACATTATTATCATGTCTGCTACTGTTGGAGCACATGGCAATGAATTTGATTTTCTAGAAAAAATAATAAAGTAGATAAACTTTAACTTTAATAAACTTTAACTTTAATAAACATGTAAACTTGAGAAATCTCAAAATGAAAGCTACAAAAGAAAAAATTATCATAAGCAGAAAAACAATCATAGAACCCAAAAATATGAAGAGTTTTAACAAAAGTTAATGACATTGGTATCAAATTAAGAACAAAAATGAATAGTCCTATAGATAAAACTCAATATTTTTGGCATTGAGTTTTATTAGGTAGATAAATTAATGATGGGGAAGAAAAAAGAAAGAATTCTTTTAGCATATCTAGTGATCCTTTCGAGAAAAGAGATTAAATATTTCTTTTTTTTTAATTTATTTTGGGCCACACTCAGTGAAGCTTAGAGGTTACTTCTGGCTATGCACTCATAAATTTCCCCTGACTTGGGGAACCATATGGGATGCCAGGGGATCAAATCTTGGTCAGTCCTAGGTAAGCATGTACAAGGCAAACGCCGTACTGCTTATGCCACCACTCAGGCCCCTCGGTTAAAAATTTCATACCTCATTAATCTCCTTCTTCACTTGTGGTAGTTGTGGAGCAAGTGGAAACTATAAAATTATTAGTTGTGATTGAGTCAGGAGTTTCATGGAAGTAGATATTATAAAATCATAGACACCATACATAGAAAATTAAACCAAATGAGATAAAGGTATAAAGAAGATAGAGCAGAACCAAGTAATTACAAAACCAACTGATTTGTTGGAAATTTTTATTTTAATAATTCTTTCAAATTTCAATTTGCATTGAAAAAAACGGACATGGATGCAAATCCTGTGATTTCGATAATAATGAAAAGAGAGTGCACAGATATGATGGAAGATCAACTATTATGGTGAATTTTCAATTTATTTTTTGGTATGTTTATTTAGCATTTTTTTTAATTTTTATTGTGACCAAAGTGCATTACAAATCTTTCACTGCATCATTTATGGTACATAGTGACAATGAATGAGGGGCATTCCCACCACCAGTGTTGTCCTCCCTCCACCCCTGTTCCCAGTATGCATCCCATATCTCCCTCCTCTACCCCCCAGAATGCTAGTGCAACTGGTCTCCACTTTACAGCTTGTTGTAGATTGAGCATCCATTCTACCGTCATTGGAGATAAAAAGGATAAGAAAAAAGGGAGAAAAAAAATGGTAATGACTACCAAAAAAAAGAAAGAGAGGAAAAAAAATGGAAGAAAAAGAAAAAATGCACCCGGCAAATAAAAATAAAAATAAATCACCAAATAATAACCACAACAGTGAAAAAGAAAGAGAAAAGTAGAAAAAAAAAGAGAAGGAAAATAAAGTAAAAAACTAACAAATCAAAACAAAACAAGAAAAAGTAGGGGTGCTGGAGTGACAGGGTTTGACTTTCCCACCACTTTTTTTTTTTTTTTGAATAGGCACAGTAAGCATTGGGGAAGAAAGGGAATTCCCGTGGCCTAAGAGATTCAGGGTTTCTCTATCCCTGAAGCATACCATCATGGGATCAACCCCTGGCTCCATATATACTCATTATCCTATCCCAAAGGCTTTTTTATGGTGACAGGAAACTTTCCTCTCAGTTGTATGTAAGAAAATCAAGCCACTGTAGCTAGCGATCTTGGTATTTGCGCAGGTTATAGGTCAGGGTCTAGGTTAGAGTCTGTACGGTTCTAGAGGTTCCTATCCATCATTGTTGTTGTGTTCAGTCTTCTGTAACACTTGCTCATATATTCATGCAATGCATTTCTCTCTGTATCTAGGAAGAAAAAAAATATATGTAGATACTGGATAGCTGAATAGATAGGTAAATAGATAAACTGATTAATTGATTGATAGAAAGTGGAAACAAAAATGAAAAGCTTAGGTAGAGATAGAGTAATGATTATCTCTACAGGAGAGATAGTCTTGTCCACTCTATTTGCTGTAAATTTGGCCACTTATTTTGAATTAAAAGAATCCTGTATGAGTAGAAAAAGAACTAATAAAAAATTGACTTAACAATCCAGTTATTTCTTTGCATATTTCTTGGGGTAAATATCCTGGGTAGATAGCTGGTTCAGGGGTGATAAGAATATAAAATCTTAACACAAATGTATACACTAGTTAAAGCAAAACTTACGTTCTCTGAGGCATTAACTTCCCTTCTACATTTACAAAGCATGAAAATGTATAACAGGACCTCTTAGCACCGGAAGTGTGTGATCCCAGACTAAAAACAAGTAGAGGAATGGTTTCAGTGCAATTTATAATCCCTGAATAAAGGAACAGTTAAATTCTGGGATAGTTGATGGTTAGACTTCCAGTGACACAAAGAACAAACTCTATCCAGACCTGACGAGATAAGATCAGTCTTCTTTTCAAGATCAAGGGGGAACATCAATTTGAACATCAACACCCCACCTAGCATAGGTGCTTATTAATAACTATTCTAAAATTATAATGATTCCTCTTGTATCCAGATGAAGTCTCAAGGAACGAATGAGGAAAGGAAAATGTGAAGGAAGATAAAGACACCTTTTGGAATTTTGAACATAAATTTGAATGTATCTATATTAAAAAGAGACTTAAATATACCAAGAAAGATCAAGCAGATATTAATCTATATTTAAAAGATAAGTTTGTTTATTAATATGATCATTATTTACTTAGCTTTTTTTTAATTACTAAATAAGTTGGATTCTCAGATAATTCAGAGAAACTAAGTCTGGTTACATTTTTTATTTCTCTTAATTGTTGTTAGCTTTGGAGCAGTTGGAAATATTTGAGAGGCTATAAATAAATCAAACTTTATAAAGGGGTATATTTGTGTTAGGAAATTTTGATCTGTAGAATTGGAAATAGATAAATATTTGTCTGGATGTGGGAACACCAATATATTGAAGTTGGATGTGAAGATATATTCATGTTTTACATGAAAAAAAGTGCTCTACTTGCAAAAAATTCCAGAAGATATAGCACAGAAGAAATGTTGTCTGAGTTTTCCTCTGACTCTGACATTAAGCTGTATAAACTATCATAAATTATGACATAATACACTTGGATTATGTGGATTCTTTAAGTTAAGAGAGAGAAAAATAATGTCCCTTGAAAATCTGCAACATGCCAAACTCTTTTTTGTCAGAATGTGCTCATGCAAACCACATATTGACTCAGCGATGCAAAAAGTGAATTCTGTTTTTCCTATGAAAGTGATCATTTTGTTTCAAATATAAAATACAGAATCGAATCATGAATATAATCAACATTATTATGCATGGGGTGAAATGTAGCTACTATCAACTTTTATAATAAATTAAAATAGGAAAATATTAGTTATGAATTATATTATCTTATAAGATTATTTTAGATATGAGTCCAATGTACTAATAAAAATTCTATCATGTACTTAGCTATATAATAAATCCGGGCCAAATTAAAATAAAATAAATTAAAATCATTCATAGTTGTACTTGTCATTTTGAATTTGATAAATACTTTAAGTGATTATTTGATAGACCCGATCTCTTAAAATAAGTTTGTATTGAATTTTAACCTTTTGTTTTTTTAGGGGCGCAGGTTTCTCAAGAGGTATTATAGTCTCTAGGCCACTTCAAGCTTATAGCTGGGTCAGATGGGTTCTGTATGAGAGCATGATAATATAAAGTCACTTGGTCCTATGATACTAAGACCACAAGGGCCATACCTGGTAGTGGTGTGAAGTCTGGGGAAGACATCTGGGGCCAGCAGCAAACTAGAATTGGGTTCATTCTGGGCAACTCCCTGGCCTGGACTATCTCTCCTGCCTGTTTAATATTTAAATATTTTGTTAAGTCTCAGCTAATCAGTAAGCTAGAAAGCTCAGCTGTGTTCTCTACTTTAGCAATTTTTATAGGGCTGTAACTAAGATATCACACTCGTGCAGGCTCTTCTGTAGCTTTTAACTGAGGAAAGCTTTGTGCTCAAGCTCACGTCATTGTTGACAAGTTTCTTGTCACTTACAAGTCTCTCCAACATAGCATGTGTTTCATCAAAATACAACACACCCAAAGATCCATTAAAAAAGTGTGTTCACAATTCCAGAGTTTTTAACATAGTAGTGGTACCCAATGAATTTGAGCTAGTCCAATTGCAGTTTCTTTTTATTTCATTTTGGGGACACATCTGAAAGTTCCCAGGACATTGTTCTGGCCCTATAGATTACACTTGATGGTGTTGGGAACTTGTATGAGGTGCCAAGGTTTGAACCTGTATCAGCTGCATACAGGACAAGTGCTTTCCATGCTTTAACATCTCTCTGTCCCTTTTAACTAATTTTTTGGGAGGGAGTTTTATGGTGTGTGTGGGAATGGAGTGTGGGTGTCAAAAAGCAGCAATCTTAAAGTCATCTTGACAGAGATGAGATTTCTTCCTCATTTTATTTTTTAATGTACCGTACTCTTGGTTAGTAGATAAAACACAAAACTTACCCAGATATGATATAAATATATGTTTTGTGCAGTATTTAATTACCAGTGTGGTAGATTGATAAGATGGCTAGTTTGGGGTATTCATAATAACAAAAGACATTGCAATAAATGATCAAGTAGAACTCCTTTTCTACAAAAGGTGGATCTCAAAACTTGTCACTTGCTTTGTTTTAAAATGATCATTATATTAATTAGTGATGCAAAGTGAAAGTAAGCTCAGCTGAATTTCAAAGGACTTAGACAATGGAAACAATAAAAAAAAAGTGGGAGAATAGCAATAAAAACAAAAAAGAATGCAGCATATAGAGTAACCATAGGGAACAAAAATTTGCTGAAAGATTCAAGATATTTAAAGTTAAAATTAGTAAAAGACTCAAGATATTTAAAGGTGATTTGGTAAAATCTTGCTGTAATCATATGAAATTTTTAGGGAAAATATGTGTTGTCTAGCAATAATTTGGAGTGAGAGTCTGTCATAAGATACTGATAGTTGCTATGGTAGCAGCCGTGTAGGACTAGTGACTATAAATCATCTGTGTAGCAGAGTTTATCAAGAGTTTATCAGCGATGTAGTATGACCGTGGCATTGCTCTCTGATTTGGAAAACATCGTCTTAGTGTTCAAAACTAGATGGGGTTACATACCGTTTAATTTTTTTAAACCAAACTTTATCTTTAATGTCAGATTACATCAACTGAACTTTATTTGTATACTGTTGTTTGAACTACTTCTTTAATTTCCTTATACAACTTCCTAGTTTAGGGACTAGAGTGATAATAATAGCAGGTAGCATTCTGCATTGCATATGGATGATCCTGTTTCAATAGCCAGCATACCATATTGTCCTCTGAGCTCCACCAGAATTGATCCCCATGGGCAGAATCAGGAGTAAACTCTGAGTACAATCACATGTGTTCAATAACGAGAACAATGTAAAACTTCACCGTTTCTAGTCAGCTCTCCATTTTCTTCTGCAGAACCAAAAAGAGGGCATCATTAATAATTCTTTACAATTGGAATTTTCAACCTCTGTTTAAAAATATATTTGTATATATACATATATGTTCCTATATAGACATCTCTATATTTTTTTGGTTTGGGAATAGATAATTGTACGTTGACGGCAGAATAGCTGGCTTTTTTCTACCAATTTCCAGCTGTATCCACTTTCTTCCTCTCAGTCATGACAGCAAAAATAGGGTTTGGATGCTGTTCAATATATCCTAGTGGTAAGGGAGGAAGACATTGACCATACTTAAGAATCACTGCCTGAAGAAATTTTGTGTAGGGGTGATAAAGTTTAGCATTTGATGGTTCCCAAAAGAGTGATTAAAACAATATGTATTTAACATATGATAATTTTAAATTAAAAACTAAATGACTCAGCTCAGGAGAGGCTTGGGAAATTGTTGGAACTGTATTTAATGCCCTCTTTGGTCAGTGTGACCAATAATTTCTTGGAGGGAATAATTTCTTGGCCCACCATTGAATACCTTCCCCATCCTCAAAAATGATATTTGAGGGTAATGTCTCATACATATAGTTGACTAGTTACAATTTTATTGAAAATTAAAAGTCAAGTAATGCTTATATAGAGTTATGAGTATATAGTTATAGAGTATTTCTTAAGGTAGTAATTTAGAAATTATATTTTGGGCCCAGAGAGATAGCATGGAGGTAAAGCGTTTGCCAGAAGGATTGTGGTTCGAATCCCAGCATCCCATATGGTCCCCTGTGCCTGCCATGGGCGATTTCTGGGCGTAGAACCAGGAGAAACCTCTGAGCACTGTGGGGTGTGACCCAAAAACAAAAACAAGAAAATAAATTATATTTTGTAGATATTTGTATGTACTGTGCTTCAAGGTTATATGAAATAATTTGAGGAGGTTGGCTACAACTAGAATGACTCAGGGACTTTTCCTAATTCTATGCAGAGGTGACTCCTGGTGGTGTTTGTGATACCATCAGTTGTGTGCAAGATGAAAGTGGGTCACCTATATGCAAAGTAAATGCCTTATCTCATATGCTTTTCTGTATAAAATAATATATATATATATATTTGTATGTTTGCAATGATTTTCAGTTTTAAAGAAATTTTCAGCAAGTTTCAATTATTGTCATTTCTAATTTATAATACTGTGTACTTTAAAGAATTCCTTTAGACTTTCTTTCTTTTTGGGGGGAGGTAGGGTGGAGGCAGTGCCCAGGTATTACTCCTGGCTCTGCACTCAAAAATTATCCCTGGCAGGATTAGGGAACTAACTATATGAGATGACAGGGATTGAACCTGGGTAGGCTGCGTGCAAGACATGTGCTCATATTAATGGCAAATATATCATGGTATTAGGATGATACATTAAATTTTTCATTCAGCTATTATGTTCCAGGAACTCTAAAGGTTATGTTAGAAAGTCTAGTAGTCTCTGGGTACTTATTGATGAAGAATCCAACAATGAACCAATAATAGATAAATTATTGATGGTTATAACAAATAGTATAAGGTGAGTAAAAGATAAATAAAATATTCATGGTAGAAGATTCTTTTAGAATAGTTAAGGAAGTTTCTTCTTAGCAACTGGTGTTTGGGCAGAAAATTGAATAGAGAGAGAGGGATAGTACAGTTATTTCTGGGACAATGTGGCTAAAGCAATGGTAGCTGACATAAGAACCAAAGTTACCCAGATGCATGAATAATCTTAGCTTGTTCAAACCAAAGAAAGAGACTAGAATTTCTTTTCAGAGAAAATATAGTATATTAATTTAAATATTCAATATATATTCAAATATCTATTTGCTTGCAAAAACCACTTAAAGAAAATGAAAGGATATATATACATATATGTACATATACATATATATAGAAGGAAGTGATACAAAGTTCTTGAAGATTTTAGGAATGTCATACCATATAACACATTATCGAAAATAGTTCTTTGAGGTAATTGTCCAAGGAAATGCAACACTGAACATGATTTTGTACAATTTCATTCAAACTGGCAGTGTTTTGTGGCATGAAGTGTAGGAGATGAGAACAGCATGTGAATTCCAAGAAAGCAGCAGAGAATGGAAACTAGATTTACAATGTGTCAGACAGGACGGCTACATCTTGAAGCATGTGGTTCACATCTCAATGATGGGAAAGGTATGTCCTCTGCCTGCTTCTTGCCTGTGGCACACCACAGGGAGAATGAGTTGGCAATCACAGCCAAACACATCAGTGGTCATTTCAGTCACTGCCAGTGTAATCTTTTATAGTTCTCTCCAAAATTTAATTTTCAAAACATACCCCCAAAGAAATGTTCCTGACATATGGTTATGTAGGGGATGTGGAGGAAGATTACAATTGTATTAAGGAAACTTAATGACATTATGTTTTTTTTTAGATTACCATTTTGAAGTTAGGGTCCCAACAAATGTGAGATGCATAATAATAAAAGATTTGCTTTCTTTTAAATATTCATTTTATATGCATGTAGTTAATGCAAATTCATTTCATGCAAAGTATTGTAGTATGAATCGAAAATCTCAATGTTAATAGCACCAAGTTCAGAGGAGCATAGCAAAATAGTTAAGAAATAAAAAGAAAAGTAGATGAAGCAGCAATCAACAATTTAAAGGGAAGGGAAGTATAATCTAATTATCCAATATTTTCTAAAACACAAAAAATAGATAGATTACAAGAAAAAGGAAGAAAAAGGAGTCAAAATAGTGGGGGAGAGAAGATATTAATCATACACAAAATACTTTATTGGAAATCTAAGAAAATATTAAAATAAAGTTCTGAGTTTGATTATGAGTATCTCAATTTAGTTTTGTGTGCTTATTGTTGTCATATGCCTTTAAAATCAATATTTACTTTTTCCTTTCACCTTTCCTGAATTGATTAGCACAAATACTCTCAATTTTGTCAACCCTGCCCTCAGGTAATTTATGTTAAACTTTGGCTAATAAAAGTGAAAGGAAAGCAGCAGAAAAACTAGAAGCTTGGCTGGCTCAGTAAGATCCAAAAGGCTACTCAACAACCCTGGCATTTTCTCTTGTGATGCCTATGTCTGGTTTCTTTTGTGCTGTTCTGCATGAATACAAACACGGTGAATACTGCACATTGCAAGGGGCAGCTGTAAACTCCCGGGAAAGCAGCCAACCATGGAGCCTCAGAATTGCCACACTCTCCAGTTTATAACTTATCTATAAAGTAATCTGACCTCAAGAAGATTCTATTTTACTGAAGATTGCTTTAGAGAAAAGGTTCAAATTATTTAAGCGCTACCACTGATGCTGTAGCAAGTTATCTGACTTTATTATACTCTCTGAAGAGTATATTTTGAGTTAGCAAGTTGCATTATCACTGACTAAATACCAAAGTACACCCACTAATTGTAGGCTGTATCAAAACTTAGCTATAGTAGAAGTACAATTATTTTATGGTCAGATTTTATCATCAATCAATAAATTACTATATAGCATAGACTTATTTGACAGAATCTATGGAAAGATAAATGTATATATAAAGTAGGGCTAATTTAGAAATTAAAAAAACCAGTGTAAGTATTACGTGTTACCTATGTGATTGATTAATGCTTGTTTTAACATAATGGTGTGTTATAGTGGCAACAATCATTCTATAACTAAACTATTGACATAAGAAATGTTTTCTAGGGGCCAGAGTGGTGACACAGTGGTAGGGCATTTGCCTCGCATGCATTTGACCTAGGATAGACTGAGGTTTGATCCCCCAGCATTTCATATGGTCCCCCAAGCCAGGAGCCATGTTTGTGCATAGTCAGGAGTAACCCCTGAGCATCACCGGGTGTGGCCCAAAAGAGAGAGAGGAGAGAGAGAGAGAGAAACAGAGAGAGAGACAGAGAGAGAGACAGAGAGAGACAGAGAGAGACAGAGAGACAGAGACAGAGACAGAGAGAGAGAGAGAGAGAGAGAGAGAGAGAGAGAGAGAGGGGGGGGGGAGAGATGATTTCTAACTATTGAGAGATAATAAATACTTTGTCCATCCAGGCACATAATCCAGAGATATTGAAATATTCCCCTAAACAGGAGTTAAAATGACAGACTTTGGGACTGGAGAGCTGAGGGGATAAGACAACTAGATGGGCACATTGCCAACTCCCAGCACTTCCTGTGGTCCCCTGAGCATTGCTATTCCTTAACACAGGAGCAGGTGTATGGTGCCTAGACAACTGCTATTCTTGAGCACAGATCCCTGAGTACAGAATCAGGCATAAGCTCTGAGTACTGCTGAATGTGGGCCCCCAAATCAAAGCAAACATAAATATAATAAACTTTTGCAAAAATTTTTATGATTTTCATATTTGAATAAATGAACTTTATTTTACTTATTTCTAAAAATTGACTATCTTATTTCTGTCATCTAGGTTGACTAGCTTTTCTTTTTGACTCTTCTATCTTTGCTTTATTCTTGTCTACACTTGAGCATCTTGTCTGTTTTATCTTACTTTCTGCTTTCCAGCTATATTTATAAAGATCTCTCTTTCTAAATGATTTGCTGAACTATGGCCTCCTTCTACTGCCTCTCACATCTGGTTGCTCATCTTTTTGAGAAGTGCCTTTAGATTTCTGTCTTGGTCACAATTTACCCTCACTTTCATTAGGGCTGTAAGACTGTGTCTCAGCTTTAAGTTTTACACGGCTGTGTATATTTGATCCGACCCTTTAAGAGTCCACATTGTGTGGAATTTCAGGCCATATTTTATGAAAGAAAACTAACTTCAACTTCTGTTAAACTTTGAGAAAGTGACAACGTTTTGGGAAAAAAAGATCTTTTTTTAATATACAAAATATAATCTCCTGAGTTTGTGGTAAATGGAAGTTAAAGAAAATAAAGATTCACTTTGATACCAGACTTTGGGTGTTTGGATTTAAATTTGCTAGAAGCTTTGTATTTTCTTGCAATTGTAAAGGAGAAAACTGCTCCCAGATGTCTTATTTTTTCTACATAACCAAAATACTTTTACAATTTATATAACTAGAGGTTGAATTAGCACAAATCTTGTGATTAATTTGCTAAGTGGACAAATTCCATCCTATAAATTTTTACAATGTTTGAGGTAATTGTGTGTTTGACAATTGGTTCGCAGTAATCAAACAGGAACTAATAGCTAAAATCAGCATCTCAGGAAGTTTATTGTTCTTTTTAATTGGCAATAGAAGATAGACAATATCTTTATATTTAAATGTACATAAACAATCCTCACAACTTGTCTTATCATTTCTTTGCTGATTTATTGTGTGTGGTCAGGAAAAGTAAATATTCTTTAACTTACTGCCTCATCATTAAAGGGGAAATCAAGCATAACATTAAAATTCAACAGAATTTTTTTCCAATGTAATTCTAACTTTCAACTTTAAAATGCTTTGTCCTAAAAATATTACAGTTCATATCAACTGCTTTGTTCTCACTAGTAATAAATTTAACTAAATTCTCCCACTCCAATGTATTGAAATTAAATCCTGAAGTCACACTTTATATTAGAAAGTCACACTTTCTAATTATAGAAAGTGAGAACCAGACATGTGGTCTTAACATCCTATTCTCTTTCTACAAAAATTTATCCCAGAAAAGTGAATTATATTTTACTGGCCATTTTCTTTCCTTCTTTTAAGGAAACATAGCTGGCTTGTATAACAGTATATTTTTATGAATATTTTATTTAAACTTGTCTAATTTCATATATGATTTTAAAACATTTGTTTTATGTTTAATACTCACTCAGAATATAACATCTGCTTAAAATATTTGACCAACTCATCTCTTTCGACGTAAATCAACAAACCAATTGCAATGCAGGAGAAAACTGTCATATAATTCTTGTGTAACCCATCATGGATTCACTGTTAAAGGATGTATGTTTGGAAAGCTTTTAATTTTTGTTATAAAGTTCCTAGAAACAGATGTGAAAATTCACTCATATCCCACATTGTCTAGTTGGAGCAGCTGTAAATTATTTAATGGATTACACTTGAATGAAATGAAAGTCCTGGGATTATTTCATCTAGGCAGCTGTTATTTCCTTAAATTAAATCAAAACAATGTTTTGCCTGATTAATCTTTGGTTCTTTTCCATTGAATAAAGATAAAGTGCTCACATGCTTTGTGATCATAAATTAGTTTGTTTTTTCAAAGTATCCCTGTGACTCAAAGATGTGCCTCCATTATATACAAACTGTCATTAGAAACAAATTACTGCTTTGGATTTTATGGATGTTGTGAAAAATAATTCATTCAAATACAGTGTTCATCTAATGTCTACATTTCATTTATAAAGGAAACTAGATATAAAAAACATGATTTATTTTGATTCAAACTGTGGGCCAAAGAGTATCTAAGCTTTTGTTTTTAAGCATATTGTCTATGCTAATTTTACACATTTTCCTTCACTATGCAATTAATTGCCTTAGTCTTTCGAAGTATATGTGGATATCTTGAAAATAAAATTTTACATAAGTAAATGCTAAGCTGAAAATAATGTTTCTTCCTTTATTGCCTAAGAAAGATAATACTATTAGGTAATACTGAAAGTGGAAAATTTGTTAGAGCTTTATATTCAATTTTGAACAAAACCTATTTAATCTTCCTCATGATTTACCATCAAAACATTTTACTTTTTTTTATTGCCTCTGGTCATGGAAAGTAAATATTCTGTAACCTACTCCCCCTCTCAAGTCATTAAAAAGCCAGCATAGCATTAAAAGCCCACAAGATTTTTTCAAAGGCTTTTATAATTTTAAATGTTTGGCTTTCTCCAAATGATTCTATTTTTCTTATTGTTATTCTCTCCTGCCAGGTTCTCAAGAGCTATTACTGATATTGACTTGATTTGTCTCATCTTCCTATTTCCAGTTATTACTTTTCAAATTGCTATTGGCAAGGGCATCAAATGTACTTCTTCAAAATCTTTTCTAAAAGCATATTTCACATAAAGATCCAATTGTCAAATAATAACTCAAGTTTATCAAATAATATAAAACTCTACCCTTGAGACAGACTAATGCTTTCTTTGAGTAAAGTCTGAGAGGCTCTTTAAGGCTAATGTTTGAGGATAAAGAAAACCAAAATAGAAAACAAATTTGAATTGCTGCTAGACTTCTCAAACAGTGAGATTATGGCAGTAAAGGAGAAGATTATTTGAGGAGCTGAATAGATAGTACAGAGTTAAGAAACTTGCTTTTTATGCAGTTGACTAGGTTTGATACCCAGTACTATACATGGTCCTGTAAGAATCATCAGGATTAATTCCTGAGTGTTTGAGTGATCTCTGATCAGGCACAGAGCCAGCAGTAAGCCATGAGCACATGATCTGATTAATGTTCTTTCAGTCATCTGTCACCAAATTTATTCAACTTCCTAATATTCCTTTATATTCAGGATTTAGTGAGAAAACTAAGATTACTGAACAAAATAAAATAGAATAGTGCCAGGATGCAGTGATAATAAGGCACTTGCCTTGCATGTAGTCAATCCTCGTTTGATTCTAAGCATTCCATATAATTCCCTGAGCCCTTTCAGTCGATCAAGACTACATAGCCAGGAGTAACCCCAGAGTATCACCATATGTAGATCCAAAACAAAACAAAAATTAGAAAAGTGTCAATTTATACTAAGCAATACATGGTAGTTTTTAAAACCTGTCCTTTCCAACCCTTTATTTCTTAAAATCACATTTAAGATGTTTATTTTGGCTTTCTTCTGTGAGAGGGTTTTTGCATTATAATAATTTACATATATATAGTTTGTTTGTTTGTTTGTTTGAGCCACACCCAGTGACACTCAGGGGTTACTCCTGGCTATGTGCTCAGAAATCGCTTCTGGCTTGGGGGACAATATAGGACTCCGGGAGATCTAACCGTGGTCCATCCTAGGCTAGCGCATGCAAGACTGACACTTTAGGCCCTGAGCCACTGCTCCGGCCCTATTTTCTATAAATTTTTTATAGTTTTTTTTTTTTCCCACCAACACTGTTGCAGGCCTGGGCTTGCTGTGCTATACATCAGTGTGATGATATTCAGCACAATAAAGCTTTGGACTTCTGAGGAGACTACAATGAAAGTCAGGGCCTCCTGGGATACAAAGCAGTGATAGGAGACCATGATATCATGGATTAAACTTAGGGTCTTACACATAGTATTTTCTCTACGCCTTTGAACTGCTCTTAGTCTCTATAAGTACCATATTTTTTTTGCTCTATAATACCCACCTGACCATAGACCCTCATAGTTTTTAGACAAAGAAAACAAGAAAAAAATATTCTAAAGTAAATGGTGCAATGTGAGACACTGTCAGGAGATAGTGGCTGGGAAAAACTAGCCTATGAGACCAAAGTGTATTTACAATAGCTGGTCCACAGCTTGTTAAACACATTTACCTAACATTTTGTGTGTTATATCAGAAAATAAAAAACATTTTAAATACTTTTTTGTTAATATAAAAATATTAAAGTCGCAACAGTGATCCAATAGTCTTAAAGAAAGCTCTATATATGATGGTGAAAGTGGGTTAATCTAATTGTGGTCTGTCTGTGCAATTAAGGGGCATAACACTCAGATGTCAAGGGTGAATATTTGCTCTCCTTCACTGCACTCAGATTTCAGCTCTAAGTGGCATTAGCTCCATAAGATGCACAGACATTTTCCCCATCTTTTTTTGGGGTGTGTGTGTCTAATGGTACGAAAAACATTTATATACCTTCCAAATTGGACAATAGCATTCCTTTGATTACTGGATTTCAAGGAATCAAATTGAGCAATGTGTCATTTGTCAATATGTTATTTGTTTGAATTATCCTCTGGTGACTGTTACAAAATCTTTCCAAATCATTGTTATTTTACATGAGATTCTATGGTCAAAAAGCATTCCTCTTGTTTCATATATTTTTTCTAGAGACCAAATTTTCCTTAAAAGTACTGTGATTGTCGGGACCAGAGCTGTGGCGCCAGCAGTAGGGCATCTGCATTGCATGTGCTAACCTAGGATGGACCTTCGTTTGATCCCCCAGCATCCCATATAATCCCCCAAGCCAGGACCTATTTCTGAGCACATAGCCAGGAGTAATCCCTGAGCATCACCAGGTGTAGCTCAAAAATAAAAACATAAAAACAAAAAGTACTGTGATTGTCTTAAATGAAGGGAAATTTTCCTACCTAGGTCAACTAAATCCTACATGTTTGATCAGATTATTTATGTAATATACGAATTTTATACAAAAGGATTTTGGCAAATATCCCTAAAGAGGAATTTACTGACAGGCCCTCTTCAAATGATAGAATGTCTACTGATTACTGAATCTATAAATAACTATATTCCTAAGAATAGTTCACACTATCTAGTTAAATATCCAATTAAAGCTAGAAATTCTCTTATGTGTTTTGGGGCTGGAGCAATGGCACAGCAGTAGGGTGTTTGCCTTGCACGCGGCTGACCCAGGAGGGACCTTGGTTCGATCTCCGGAGTTCCATATGGTCCCCGCAAGCCAGGAGTGATTTCTGAAAAGATAGCCAAGAGTAACTCCTGAGCATCACCAGGTGTGCCCCCCCCAAAAAAAAGAAATTTTCTTATATGTTTTGCCAAGGTATTTAGAATTGTAGTTTACAACCTTACTAAGAAAGATGAGTTCCTTTTTTTACTTGTAAATTGAATGACTTTTGATCAAAATTATAATTTATCTTTTGAAATTTTGTGTCCTTTTGCTAAAGTTGAGGCTAAGTAAATTGATTTTTAATAAAGATATTATAGTCTTTTATCTGAAAAAAAAAACCCACAAAATCATGCATGTGTTTTTGATAAGGACTCAATTCTTAAAAAAAAGTCCTTAGAATCTTTAAGACTTGATTGAGAGCCCATGAAAGAAATAAAGGCACTTCAATAAACACTTAGGTCATGGCAATCCAGATACATGTAACTTGAGGGTCAGATCTCAACTTGCTAACTTATATTCTGATAAAGAGGTTTCACTGATGTCTCAACCAATAAAGAAAATTTGCAGTCTAATTTACTGAAGGAAATACTCATTACCATATTACTAGTAAACAATTAAACTGGCAATAAAAGGAAAATATAAGAATCAATAACACAAAGTTTGGGAGACAAGTAGGAAATTCAGAGCATGTGGATCCAAAATTTTCTCTTGAGACTTCAGCAGCTAAAGATGTGTTAAATAATTTCAAGGATCTATGATCATTGCCAAAATCAAGAGAAAGTTTTACAGATCCACACCCATAGAGCCCCCAAAATTGGTCTAATTAATCTTGAATTGGCTTAACTTAGTCCTTGTATTTATATTGTTTTTATTTATTGATTTTTGTTTTTTTGAGCCACACCCAGTGATGCTCAGGGTTTACTCCTGGCTATGTGCTCAGAAATTGCTCCTGGCTTGGGGGACCATATAGGATGTCAGGGGATAGAACCGCAGTCTGTCCTAGGTTAGCACATACAAGGCAAATGCCCTGCTGCTTGCGCTACTACTCTGGCCCCTTATATCTTTTTTAAAGTTGGATTGTCAGGGACATTTGAACATTTACATTTGGGTTTTGTCCCTTGGCATAGTAAGGATTTTACATGCCTCTCAAGCTTCTATTCAACCAATGTCTGGTTAAGCAAGTAGAAACTTTATTTTATAGTATATCACTTTAATTATAATGATTTCCTCCATCCTCCATAATAAGGGTTATTATAATGTCAATACATATACATCATATAATATTGTCCTGCACAAGTAAAAATAAGAAGGAAAAGTAAGAGGGATAAAGAGAGAAGGCTTTAAGTATGATCTCATTGAAAGTTTGTGATGGCAAAGTTGAGAACAGGCTACTTATAAATAAAAAATTGTAAATAGGGGCCAGAGCGGTAGCGCAAGTGGTAAAGCATTTGCCTTGCACGTGCTAACCAAGGACAAATGATGGTTCGATCTCAAGGGTTCCATATGGTCCCCCAAACCAGGAGCGATTTCTGAGTGCATAGCCAGGGGTAACCCCTAAGCGTCACTGGGTGTGGCCCAAAATCCAAAAAAATGTAAATAATTTGAAAACTTACTTATATTTCTTGGCTAGTTGTTTCTGAGTTGTAAACAAAGGCAAAAAAATAGAAAGCTGGGAGACATTGATCGAGCAATGTTGGTTTGTAGCAATTGTTGCCAAGAATTTTGGTACAGCCTCCCAATAGTGATAGAAGTGGTAAATACTAGATCTATAGAAATCGGTGCTGTCCATTATTCAAAGAGATCCATTCTCTCACCATTTTGTTCCTGTGAATCTTCTCATAAGACACCTCTAACCACATCCAGACACTTATTGAGTGATAACTGACTTTTGAGGCAAGGGCTTTGAAGAGAGGAATTCAATTTGTTTATATAAATAAACTCCTGGCAGATACCTGAAAGCATGACCTTTTGTCCTTAAATCTATTGGGGGTTAATTTTGTTTCTCTCTCCAATTGTTTGTGTTGTTACAGAAGATCTTGATGATTTAAGAATGGAGGGAGTAACTACCCTGGTACCTTCTGGGAGCAAATTTAACCAAGGTCGTGCCACCCACCCTGCTGAACCTCAGGCCAAGGTCACACTGAACATCTGTTCAAGGTGTGCCAGGTAAAACAAATCATTGCTTAAGTTTGTTTAAACATGATCTTGATTTTCAAAATCTAAGATTTCAATGCAAAGGGTCTGCTTCTTCTTAAGAAAATCTTTTTCTCTAGTTATCTTTGTGCTTTATTGGCACGAAAGTTAGTCCAGCAATTTATTCTTGTGTTCAAGGTCACTTAAGCCAACAATGAATCAGAGTATTTAGATTGTCTTCATTTCACAGTTTGAGGTTATTTTAATTCTTTCTGTCTCTGAATTTCATTTGTGGCCTGCATTTCTGTTCTTTTTCAAAAAAAAAAAAAAAAAAAGATTCTGGGGTTCTAAAAGTTCAAAGTCACTTTCAGTGCACCTGCATAAAGGATGAGTTTGCCCAGGTACAGTTTAAAATCTAATATTGCTGACTTCTTAACCTGTTTCTGATACTATTCACCTCCTGGAAAAGATTAATAAGCTTGAAGCTTTTCAATTTTGGCAGCTGGAAGCAATCTTTGCATATACTGTATGAGGCCAAAGAAGTAGCTTAAATTACTGCCAAATCAGCTCCAGTGCAGGCTAGTAGAAATTCACTAAAGAGCTAGAATACAGTCTTTTGTAAGTACTAAATCTCATTTGCAAAGAGGCTTTTAAATCTGTTTAAATGATAATAACAAGCCTTCTAACCCTTATGTAAATGGTGCAGATTAGCAAGAACAATGCACAGACTCACCAGTTTTTAGTGTGTGTGTGTGTTTGTGTGTGTGTGTGTGTGTGTGTGTGTGTGTGTGTGTGTGTGTGTGTGTGTGTGTGTGTGTGTAGCAATAATATTGTCTTGTTTGAGAGGGGATTAGTTGCTTGGAATTAGTTGGGGAAAGTATAGAAAAATTAAATCCGATTTTATTTTTAATTTTGACTCTTATTTTAGCATTCAGGAATTTTTATTTTCAATTATCATGGGTTTAGAAAATTAAAAAGAAAAGTCCTTGTAAAATTGGATTATTTTGTTTGAGACCATTCAGGGAAATGCCATTCCATAGTGAAAATATCAATGGAAACATTGCATTAAAAAATATTTGGATGGACTGACATTTAATTAGTGCTTTAAAGAATATATTCATTTTGTGCCATTTCGTCATTCTGAGTGTTCTGGTATCTATGAGAAATATAACAAATATTTATAATATATGGTACAGTTACATTTCTTTGGAGAGGTGTTTGTGTAGAAGAGTAGAATAGGAGGTGTTTTCCAAAAGGGTAAAGCCTAAAAAAATTGTATGTTTTTCTTAATTATTGAGGATTTAATAGGAAAATAACACATAAAGTACCCTTAATTATTTTCTACTCAGTATTGTTACAGTTCGGAATAAAAGGATGAGACCACACAACTATTGTAATCAAGTTTAATCTTTAATCTGTCTTCCAATAAGGCTCCTAGCCTGGTCAGTCAGGGCCATCCCAGAAAGACATGAGCCTCACCCTAGTGAGGAAAATTATATAAGGAAAGGATATAGAGAGGTTCCAGCTGTCTGATGATCTTTTTAATGATTGGTTATTGGGGATACCTGCCTAGTGCTCCCTCGTCCTTCCCTGATAGGCTCCTTGGTACGGCCAGGTAGCTTGGGGCGGGGTCTGTGGCTATAGGCTGGTGAAGACCTAAATTGTGGCTTACACCATGTGGTTCTCACAAAATGGCGTCTCTTCCTGCTCAGAACCTAAGAAGAAGCCTGCCATGTGGCCTTTACAAAATGGCATCCCTCCTTGTTCAGAATTCAAGTCCCAACAGTATCAGTCCCACTGCTAGAATTAAAATAAAGATAACAAACTGCATCCAAGTTGAAACCTTCTTTAAATACAGCAGAGATGAAGTCAAATAATAATTGATTACTTGGATCTTATTTCCTTTAGTTACCAAACATTACTTAAACACAATAAATACCTACACATTAATTCTCAAACATTTTTGTGAGCTGATTTATCTTACTCTCTTCATTTTATAAATAAGAAATGATTGAATTGGGGAATGAATTGGTTAAATAATTTTTTCAAAATCATACTGCTGGTGGTAAATGGCAGCGTCTTTGTTTATGTTCTTTTGATAGAGGTGAACAGTGGTTCATGAGACTATATAGTTTAGTAATACTATATCAAATCTCTTAAAAATATACATTACCACACCATACTTAATCATCAATGTTCTAACCTAAATTTTGAGTGTTGCCTATTAGAATCAGACCAATAGAAATCAAGCCCAGTAAAATATATTTGATCAATTATGAGAAAAAAGTGTAGGAAAATAAAAATTGACAGTTTTTTATTTTGCCTTTTTTATTTTTTATTTTACTTATTTATTTATTTATTTAAGTTTTTTGGGCCACACACGTTTGATGCTCAGAAGTTACTCCTGGCTAAGCGCTCAGAAATCGCCCCTGGCTTGGGGGGACCATATGGGATGCCGGGGGATAGAACCGTGGTTTTTCCTTGGCAAGTGCTTGCAAGGCAGACACCTTACCTGTAGTGCCACCTCATGGGCCCCAGCCTCTTTTATTTTAGCTCTTATAAATTTTAAATCAATTATCGTGTGTTTAGAAAAATAGAAAGAGATGAAAATGAACTTTGGAAGGATTTATTTAAAAAAACACAGATTGATTGGTAGGTTTAGCTCATATTTCCCATGGTTTTACATATATTAACTTTTGTTTCTGTGTCTGAATTAAGTCATAAATACACATTGCATTTCAAAAAATGACAAAAGACTCCCTAAGTTAGAAATCATAGCTGGTTGATGAGATTTAAGTTACTTGCTCATCTTTCTGGTGAAATGTCCCTAACCATTGACTTAAGGCAATAAATGATCACTTGTAAATATTCCTGGAAAAAAGAGGAAAGCTCTATAATAAATCAAGGTACATTTATATATTTTATTGGCATCTACTAAGTTAGGTATCGGTAGTCAATCACTATAAAATCAAGATGGTTATATATAACTAGTCTCCATTTTTTATTTCTTCTTAATCATTGTAATTGTATATCTACCTATATCCCGCTTAAACAGTCCCTTGAAATTACTCCATGCTTTCAGCCTATCCTGTCCCCCTATACAAGTGCTTGTTTTATTTGCTTTTGTTTCTTTATATCTTACATATGAATAAAATTTTTAACTTGCTTTGTTTCTTTGTAGCCCACATATGAATAAAATAATTCGTTATTTGTATTTCTCCTGTTGACTTAGCTTGAACCCCTTTCAACTCCATCCATCCCTGCTGTTGCAAGTGGAAAGATCTTATCATTTCTTGTATCAGAGTAGTATTTCATCATGCATGCATACCACAATTTTATCCATTCATCTGTTGTTGGGTCCTTAGGTTGTTTCCAGGTCTTGGTAATTATATATAGTATAAATAGTGCTGTGATGAGGATAGTGTGCATATTTGTCTTTTCAAATTAGTGTTTTTCTGTATTTTGAATGAATACCTAGGATTGAAATTGGTAGGCCAAATGGTAGTCCTATTTTAAATATTTTGTTTTCATAGAGGCCAAACCAACTTTCATTTCAGCCAAGTTAATTAGGGTTCCTTTTATTTCCCAGCCTTATCAGGTCTTTGGTTGAAATACAGCTCATTCTCAAAGGTGTGAGGCAATATCTCACTGATGGGATCTTAGTGGTGTTGTATGTGTATCTCCTGATAATAAATGATATTGAGCAGATTTTATGTATCAGTTGGTTCTCTGCATATGTTTTCTCACTTTTACCCTGCCTTATTATTTTTTAAAAAATGTTTTCAATTGATTTTTGATAATACATTATATATCTTGTATATTTGCCAGTTGTATTGTGTATGGTTGCATTTTTTGTTTAGTAGGATAACTTTTTTAAAAATAATATTGCTGCCTTGCAAGTGCTAGCCAAGGAAGGACCGCGGTTTGATCCCCCGGCGTCCCATATGGTCCCCCCAAGCCAGGGGTGATTTCTGAGCACATAGCCAGGAGTAACCCCTGAGCGTCAAATGGGTGTGGCCCAAAAACCAAAAAAAAAATTAAAAAAAATAATAATATTGCTATTTTCAGTACTTTATAGTTGAAGTAAACCAGCTGTTAAATTTTAAATTCTTTTTTTAGGAGAGCTATACCCTACAATATTAAATACTTACTTCAGGAATTGCTCAGGAATCTCTCATGGCAGTGCTGGCTATCATTAAAAATGGAGGGAATGGAACCTAGGCAAACTGCAAGCAAGACAAGTGTTCTACCTGCTATACTATCTTTTCCCTTCTCAGTAGTAACATTTAGATTTGTTTCTATCAAACATTTGTCTGATGGCCTGAGTGGATGCCTAAAACAAATAAAACTTTTAAATGATGGAAGTTAATCATTGCTTGATAAAATGTATGACAATGATAGAATTTCTAAAGCAAAATAGAGATACAGTCACTCAGAGAAATGAGTAGGAAAAAAGTTCTAGGCTATTGTTTTTGGAGCAGCCATTGTAGTTGGAGTTTAGTAAGAAGGCAGTCATAATTTATCTTTTAAGAACTGTGAGGCATATGAATATTTTCCTTATTTTTTTTATCAAAAATACTAACCTGGCAGTTTTAGAGATGCTGAAAAGTCAAGAAATGTCTGACTCTTAAGATCAAGGATTTGTACTCAAATAATCATGCAATATTCATATTTTCATTGATTTCTGAAACCACAATTCTCAAAATAATATAAAGTAGGTAGTAGCCTGGAATATTTAAAATAAACCCCTATGTTTAGGAAATAAGAATATTTAATCATGGGTCAGAGTGATAGCACAGTGGTAGGGGGTGTTTTCCTTGCATGTGGCCAACCCTGAGTTCAATCCCTGGGTTCAATCCCTGGCATCCCATATAATCCCTTAGCCTGCCAGGAGTGATCTCTGAACTCAGAGACAGAAGCTATCCCTGAGCACTGCCGGGTGTGGCCCAAAAACAAAAACATAAAACAAAACAACAACAACAACAAAAAGAGAATATTTAATCACAAGTAGTTAGCATACTTAATCATTATTCTGTTTGTTTTCATTTTAGGGTCATTATACAGAGATTTAAACAGAGATGCTCAGAAGTAAACTTGCTCTGTGCTCAGGGATCACTTCTGGTAATGCTCAAGGAACAATATGAGGTACCAGGAATGAAACCAGCGTTGATTAAAAATGCCTATTCCCTGTATTTAAGAATCATACCCCATTTTCATCATTTTAAGAGGCCTAAATGAAAGTACTCAGGTTATTAAGAAAAGAGCCTTTTTCCTACCATTCAGGAATCTCTTTCTATCTTAAATTTTTGAATGACTAGACATAAAATTCTGATCCTATAACTACTCTAGATTCTTATAAACTGCAAACAGGGAAGGTAGTTGGGGACCATTTTATTTTTCTTGTTTGTTGTTTCTTAGAATTTCACAGTTAAGAAATGTTGTCTTCCATAAAATGGGTGGGTCAAATATAATTAGTGAAATAATGGACTTCTACTTTTAACACATCAAGAAAAGAGGATCTTGGGGCCGGAGAGATAGCATGGAGGTAGGGTGTTTGCTTTGCATGCAGAAGGACAATGACTCGAATACTGGCATCCCATATGGTCCTCCAGGCCTGTCAGGAGCGATTTCTGAACCAGGAGTAACGCCTTAGCTTTGCCGGTGTGAGACAAAAACAAAACAAAACAAAACAAAACAAAAAGGAAGGAAGGAAGGAAGGAAGGAAGGAAGGAAGGAAGGAAGGAAGGAAGGAAGGAAGGAAGGAAGGAAGGAAGGAAGGAAGGAAGGAAGGAAGGAAGGAAGGAGGGAGGGAGGGAGGGAGGGAGGAAAGAGGGAGGGAAGGAGAGAGCAAGAGAGAGAGAAAGAAAGAAAAAGAAAGAAAGAAAGAAAGAAAGAAAGAAAGAAAGAAAGAAAGAAAGAAAGAAAGAGAGAGAAAGAGAGAGAAAGAAAGAGAAAGAAAGAAAGAGAAGAAAGAAAGAAAGAAAGAAAGAAAGAAAGAAAGAAAGAAAGAAAGAAAGAAAGAAAGAAAGAAAGAAAGAAAGAAAGAAAGAAAGAAAGAAAGAAAGAAAGAAAAAAAGAAGAAAGAAAGAAAAGAAAGAAAGAAAGGAAGGAAGGAAGAAGGAGAGAAAGAAAGAAAGAAAGAAAGAAAGAAAGAAAGAAAGAAAGAAAGAAAGAAAGAAAGAAAGAAAGAAAGAAAGAAAGAAAGAAAGAAAGAAAGAAAGAAAGAAAGAAAGAGAAAAAGAAAAAGAAAGAAAGGAACTCGGTCAACATAAAGTTTGAAGTGTGAGCATGTCTAAAAAGCTGATAATATTAAAGATGTATTATTTAGGAGTTACAAGACATTTATATACTAAATTTTGGAAAGAGTTTTTTTTTTTTTTTACATGGTTAGGAAGTACAAATGAAAGGAAAGGAATTTAATCTTGAAAAATATCCTAGAGTAGTCTTCCAGGACTTCTGTTTGCCTTACTCTGAGGTAGGCATTGCTATCATTTGCATTCTTTAAACAAAAAGATAACAACATTTGACAACTAGAAAATCATAAGACTAATAATTCTCTGATATCTCATAATATTTAGAATCTAACCCAGATTGCAGCAACATTTTTCACTCAAGTAATAAGTCATTATTTTAAACACTAAGTAACTTTCTATGTCTGACATAGCCGTCTTATAACCACAGATTGCAATCAATACAAAGGTGATTCTAATATATTACCATATATATTTATATTAAAATAATAAATATTTATTTATATTATATTTAATATATTATATATTTAAAGTATTACATAGTTAATATAATGTGCATTTCTTTTAGAAGAGTCTACCAGTAAAACTTGTATTAAATAGAATAGGCAAAACACATTTTATACATTGACTAATAGATTTTTCAAATCATATCTAGTACATAGTGAAGATCAATAATAAAATTTTCACAATCATCAACAAAACATTTAAATAATAGTGTTTAGAAATTAGAGTTTTAAAAAAATTGAGTTTCAAATTAAATGTTTTTATTAAATGGTCAGAATTGAGTTTTATGATAACAGTTGACCAATAACAAGCAGAGAAATGAGGATACCAAGGTACCAAATTACTATTTCAGTAAAGTTTATAAGCCATTTTTTCAGAAAGACCACACATTAATTCAGTCTTTGCACTGCCATTCTTAGAAGTTAATTCTTGTTTTTGTGGACTTCTGCCAGGGCATTCTGGGTGGTAAGATGCTGTTTGTTTTTGATGGTGCAAGTGTTTGTATTCATTCAGGCTTAACATCAATAGCGCACAAAAATGAACTGAAACCCATTTGGAGAGAAATTGGATTATAGAGCACACAAAGTGATACTGACTTAGAAACAATAGCATAAGAATTCCACGAGAAATGTGCCTGCTGGATTAAAACTGATATTATTGCACCCAGTTATTCATTTTCCTCTTAACATCCATGTTAAAACTCCAGGTTAAGTTATATGTTGATTTGATAAAGAACAACCATCAATGATGATGCTTCCTTATTAGAATTTGTTGGTTTGAGAAAACTATATAATTCATTATAGTATGTGTTCTTTCACTTTCCTTTGTAATTTTTACTTTTTATCCCCAAATTTTTTGTGAAGTTTTGATTCAATAAGTTCCCATTGGAAAGGAAGGCAGGATAACTAAGAATTGTTATCATTTTATTTATTTTATTTTATTTTTATAAAATTTAACTTTATGACTGAAAGTGTAAAGGGTACAAGTGAATCATATATAAGTGCATGACCAACTGCTTCATGTAAGATTCAGAAATATTTAACTTGAATTAAAATTTATTTATAGAATAATCACTGTGACATGTATATGATGAGCTTTACAACTAAAAATTAATTCCCCTGACTACTAGAAATTAATATTCTAAGGGAACAGACATGTGAATGAATAAGAGGAACCACACCAGATGTTGACAGTGCTATAAGACAAATATAATCATGATACGATTGTTGAGTTCCAGCAGATTTGCCAGATCTGATTGATGGAAATTTTATGGAAGCTGCTGCTGTGGGGGAAAGTTCACATTCTTGGAGATACTGTTATTTGACTTTTATTTTTCATTCAAAATCTGCATAGATGAGAAAATGACAGCAGTAAATAAAAGGCAAAGCTAAATAGTACTTCATTTCAAGTTCTTACTACTTTCATTCAATCATTTTTACTTTGTTTATAAATTGATACAAGAATTTTCCTGTCCCACTTTTTCTAGTTTTTTTCTTTTTGTGATTCATATGAGAAAGGCTTGGTGTATGCATGAGTGAGAGTGTCATGTATGTGAACACACACAATCTTTAAAAAGTGTTGTTATGTAAAATAACTGGAACATAAGATAAATAGAAGCAAAAACTGGATTCACAGTTTGGGCACTTAACAACTACTTTGGAAAATCATTTAACTTCTTTGAAACTAAAGATCCTTTTTCTAACTACAAGGCACAGAAAAAGAGCTAATAATTTCTCCCTATCAATTCATAGTGAATGGATGGCTCAATCTAAAATAAAGAGTTTAGAAGTCTATTTCAAAATATACATTTGTTTGCAAATCATAAAAATTGAAGATACTTTTGAAATCCAGAATACCTAGAATTTTCAGAAAGTCTCTTTGGGTCAAGTCCAAGAACAACCATAGAATAATCATTTTTTACCCTGCAAGCATTCTGCAATTTTTTTTTTTTGCATTCTGCAATTTTTTAAACATGGGAATGAGGATTCTATAATGCAGCAAAAACCAACATTATTAATTTGTAGATGGTTCAGATAGATTCCTGACTTTCCATTGAGGGTCTTGTTACCTCTGTTTTGACTTCCCCATATTATAAAGTCATATAGGGTAATTCACTCATTAAAAATAACAATAATTTTAACAAATCCAAAGGAGGACTTATCATTATTATTTTAGCATGCCTGTTTTACCAAAATGCTATTAACAGCAAGCTTGAATCAGGCAGTAGATGAAAGCAACTCCTAATTCCTATTGCTTTATCAGTGATGAACATTTGGGTTGTTTCTCCTAGCTGCTACTTCTATGTTAAATGTTTAAAAGAAAAAAAAACACAGCAATCAGGCTGAAGAGATAATAGGCTGAAGATATACTGTGTATAGGGTCCTTGCCTAGTGTGCTGCTGACTTGAGTTCAGTCCCTGTTGTGTCAAACTATCTCCCAAGTCCAACCACGAGTGATCCGTGAGCACAGAGTCAGAAATCCCGAGAACTGCAGAGTGTCTCCCCAAAGCGAAACAACAAAAACTATGGCCATCAGAGTAATTTTTATAATGATTGCGACATTTTCTAAACAAACCAGAAATTCACGTTATTTATACTAGTTATTTCACATCTTACCAATTTTTGTTAGTGCCTGTTGCTGTGGGTTTTTTTTTTTTTTCATTTTAGCTGTACTATTGTGAGTACAATATATTATTTTTCATTTGCTTGGGGGCCACACCTGGCAGTGGTCTGGGCTTACTCTGAATTCTGCTCTTAGGAATCTGGCAGGCTCAGGGGATCATATAGGGATTAACTTGGGGTTTGGCACATACAAGGCAAATGCCTGACCAGCTATACTATCACTTTGGCCACCAAAAGTACAGTATTCCATTGTGATTTAATCTTTAATTTTCCTTCAAAATTTTTAAGTAATTTATTTTAAGAAACCTTATTAAATTGTATTTATTGAATTTTAATTTCATTTCATTTTATTTAACTTTACTTTTATTTAACTTTAACTTTTATTTAACTTTATTAAAATTTATTTTAAGAAACTTTCATATTGCCTTTGTGAAGAGCTTTATTTGAAAACCTCTTATATTAATTAATTCCTTAAATTAGACTTGGATATATTTTTATATACTATCATAGAATTAGTTATATATTCTGGATGTTAGAACTTGATATTTTTCTATTCTGAGTTTTGTAATTTTATATTTTAATAGTATATGTTGAAGACACAAAGTTTTACATTTTTATCAATTCCAACATATTAATTTTGTCCTGAGACTTAAGTATTTGGCACTATGCTTAAGAAACAACTGCTAATTTAAGGTTATAAATACTTAGGACTATTTTTTCGTTTTTCTTTTTGGATTTTGGTCCACACCCGGTAATGCTCAGGGGTTATTCCTGGCTATGTGCTCAGAAGTTGCTCCTGGCTTTGGGGGACCATATGGGACACCGGGGGATCGAACCGTGGTTCGTCCAAGGCTAGCGCAGGCAAGGCAGGCACCTTACCTTTAGCGCCACTGCCCGGCCCCGACTATTTTTTCTTAAAGCATTTTATTATTTTACCTTTTATTTTGAGCTATCATGCATTTGAGTTAGATTTTGTTTATTATGAGACATAAATAAAAGTTCATTCTTCTATATACAATGGTATAGGAATCAGACTTTATTCTTTTTGCCTATAGAAGAACATTATTTCTAAAGTATTTCTTGAAAATGGTTACTCTTTCCACATTGAATTGTTTTGACATGCTTCTCAAAACCGCATTAATTGCCAAAGCCTTCTCGTCTCTGATGTACCATGTTTTTAGCTCATTTTTTATCTTTTGGCAATGGACTTCATAGCAGCTCCTCTAAGGATTTCTGTTATTTTTCAGAGTAAAACATTCTGATTAAAGGTAGAATCTATTAATCAGTGGACATTGTGGAAGTAACATTATTTGGACATTTATATAATGATTTTAAATAAATATTTAAGATGAAAAATAAATTTACTGTATAAGTAAATTAAGGCCGAATTGATATGTATGACCGTATTCCAATAATAGCAATATATAAAATTCTTAGCACAAGTTTTGGTTCCTATAATTGACAGCTTATATTTTAAAATTCTTAAGATAACTATATTTATTTCTAACAAAAAATTTTTATGTGCAGTAATATCAAGCAAAAATTAGACCATGGGTAACATAGAATGTCACAATATTTCCTGTTTAGGATTGTCATTAGCATTTAAAATTGAAGACTTTTTAAAGACCTAATGTCTCAGAATTCCCTGTGTAGTTTTGTTGTTAATGTTTAAAACTATACTGTATAAAGAGGGGCTGAAATGATGGTACAACAGGTAGTTGTCTTGCATGCAGCCATCATGAGTTTAATCCCTGGCATCTCATATTATACGTACTTACAGGCTGTCAGGAGCATGAGCTAAGTGTCAGGTTTATATTCTTAGTACTGCCAGGTGTGGCCCCAATATTAAAAACAAGCAAAATCCTCTGTATTAACACTTTTTTGCATACTTTATTCACTAATGCAAAACTACTGAATTATTTTTTAGAAATTCTATGTGACTCTTATTATTTTTAGCTCAAACTGATTATTAAAAATATTTTTCAATCTATTTATATTAATCAATATAGCAGTTAATTGTATCTTATTTTGTCAATAATAATAATAATAGATTATTTTATTGCTTCTTATCCCCTTTAACATGAGACCATGCTATATATTTTAAAAAATTGCTTTTTTTATGTTGTTTACTGTCAATAATCATAAGACATTTTTTTTGTTTTGGTTTGTTTGGGGGCCACACCCGGCTGTGTCTAGGGGATATTCCTGGCTCTGTGCTCAGAAATGGCTCCTGGTAGGCTTGGGGGACTATAAGGGATGCTGGGGATTGCACTTCGGTACATTGCAGGTCAGCCCCATGCAAGGCAAATACCCTACTGCTGTGCCATAGCTCTGGCCTAAATAATAAATACATTTTAAAAGTTAAAATAAAGTGTAAAAAAATCTCTAAAATTCTGAAACATGGTTTTATGACATTTAATCACACAATCACAATATTCTAATAAATAATTTTTAGGAACAAGATTCATATATATTACCTTAATAAAATGTTATTTATTAGTTTAGAAGCACTATATAGTGTGTATATATTTTAATTTATTTGTTTTTCTTTTTCTTTTTTTTTTTTTTTTTTTTGCCATATACTTCCAGTAATGTTCAGAAGCTACTACTGGATCTTTGCTTGAGCTCACTTCTTCAGTGCTCAGACACCCTTGCATTACTCTATATAAAAATCTAAGCTTCCAGCATACAAAGCATCTGTATAACTTGTTGAGCTATTTCTCCTACCCCAAAATTCAAACATCTAAATTATCACTAGGAATATACTACTTATATAACTATAATACATAAATTAAAATATAGTTAGCTTTTAAGAAGATAGTTGTAAAATGTGTCACTTATGATACCTATGACTTGAATTTATTCATTGATTAAATACTTCTTAGTAATTGAAAAGAATATACTACCAAACTATAATGCTAAATATATAAAATTTATGATAATTCTTCAGTTACGTAAAACTTTGAAAACTTTTCTATAGAACACTGCTTAGGTTTATAACCAGCTATCTTGCCCTACCCTTCTAGTGAATTCTAAAATTGACCCTACACTTCTAACTTATTAACTTTCTAGTTCCTGATCCAGTTCCAGCTAATTAACTTTTCCTTGTTGTCATAATGCTTATCAGAAGAGGTGTGGTAGGACTGGAGAGATAGTACAGCAAGTAGGGTGCTTATTTTGCAATCATGGTCAATGGACTTTATCCCCAGCATCCCTATGGTACCCTGAACTCACCAGGAGTAATTTTTGAATGCAGAACCAGGACTATACTCTAAACATCAATGAATGTGGCCCTCAAAACAAAAAAGAAGTGTGGTAATGGCCTGAATAAGTAAAATACTCAAAAAATGTGTCAAGCATGTAAGTTCTCCTGAAGTTTAATATCTCATTGTATGTATTTCAAGTCTTTTCCTTGGACCTCTATTTCTACTGCTATAGACAAAGTTTGTGCCTACCTTCCTTCCATATCAGATGCTGAGGTATTAACCATCTAATATTTATAGACCTGCTGCAAACGGCTTCTGTGTTACAGTGCCAGTGTGATTTCGGTGAATCCACTTCAGGGAGAGTGGGTTGCTCGAACCAGGCATACGGAGAAATATAAACTATGAAATAAATGAAACCACACAGAGAATGTGGGGTCAACACGTTTCTGGCAGGAGTGCAACAAGTTTAATTTTTTAAGCAGGGAAATTTATAGGGGTAAAATTAGCCACAGGCAAAGAATAATCGTAATCACAAAGCCTAGTATAATAATAACAATACCTAAACTATGGGTGTGACTAAAAATTCTAAGTTACAAGATCAGGATTAGGAGGAAGTAGAAAATATCTATAAACTTAATCTTTCTAGTCTGGACTCTATTGTTTTAGGGTTAAATGAAGGGAGGAACCAAATTCCCAAGAATGAGCCTCCCTTTTTCTAAAGGAGGGTCAAAAGTCAAAATCTGTATTCTGATTACGCCCTTGATTACCAGAAACTGCAGCTGCAAAGGACATATTTGAAAAGGAGAGAAAAATTGTCTTTGCTTTTAGGGCTGACTATATCCAGAAAAGGGGGTTCTCAAAATAAACTTTGGTGCTGGAATTTCTGAGCCAAATTATTTGAAAGAGGCATTTTTTTTGTTTGTTTGTTTTTGGGCCACACCCGGCAGTGCTCAGGGGTTAAATTCTTGGAAACTGTCTGCTCAGAAATAGCTCCTGGCAGGCACGGGGGACCATATGGGACACCAGGATTGGAACCAACCACCTTTGGTCCTGGATCGGCTGCTTGCAAGGCAAACGCCCCTGTGCCATCTCTCCGGGCCCAAAAGAGGCAATATTTTTACCTGATATATACAAAGGATAGATAGTCAGATACTGGCTGAAAATGTAATGCCAGGCGTCTCTTTGGAAATTCCTCAACCATCCACGCAGGGGAAAAAGGCGTCCACAGCGGCCTTTTGAGGAACCCCATGAGGGTTAAATTAGTTCTACCCACCAGGAAAATCTGAGGATATATCTGGTGGGCTGAGCCCCCCTAAAAGCTTAGGCATGCCCTGGCATAGACCCTTTGGGAAGGAAGTAGTTTTAGATGAATTCATGTGAATATGCCCTCATGATGGGACTTATGTGATAGGCCTTATAAAAATAGAAAGAAACAGAAGTGCTTTCTTCTCACAAGAATATAGGTCTTGTGAATATATTGAGAGGTGGCCAACTATCAGTCTGAAAGGGAGTCTTCAGCTGGAAACAAATATTATGGCATCTTGATGTTGAATTCCTCGGTTTCTAAAATTAGGTGAAATAAATATCTGTTGTTGAACTACTTTCTTTCTGGTATTTTGTTAGAGCAGCTTAAGCTAAGACGTCTATTTCTGTAATAATGTATTTCCCGAATTCTTTCCTTTAAATTCGCAGAGTATATGTGAATTCATAACATAAAAAGTAACTGTGTTGTGAGAGGCTATATATGCATATGAACTTTATATCATTTTTATGTTTTGAAATTAAAGGATCCCTTCTCTAATTTTCTAAGATCAGATGATTAAGAATACATTGAATTAACTGGGATTTTATGAATATTTTATTCAGAATAGGGTTTTGGATTTTTTGTTTTGTTTTGTTTTGTTTTGGAGCCACACAGGGTCATTCCCAGGACTAATTGCTGAATGTGCACTAAGGAATAACTCCAGGTGGTGCTCAGGGTAACATTTAGGCTCTATGAACCTATATTGTGGACAAGCAATCAGCCCACTGCACTATCTTTCCAGCTCCATTTGTTTTTGTTTGTTTGGTTGGTTGGTTTTGGGTCATACCCAGCAGCGCTCAGGGTTTACTCCTGGCTCTACGCTCAGAAATAGCTCCTGGCAGGCTCCGTGGACCATATGGGATGCTGGGATTCAAACCACCATCCTTCTGCATGGAAGGCAAACTCACTACCTTCACGCTATCTCTCCGGCTCCATTTTTTAATTTAAATTTTGAACATTTTATTTAGCAGAAAGAAACAAAACATTTTTCTTTTTGAATAATATGTTATTCATCAGTAAACATTTAGTGAGATTTTAGTTCTTCTTCATGCATCTTGAGTATATGTCCTAGTTCACCCTCAGAGAATGGTCAGAAATATGGCAGATCATGCTGGATCTATGATGAGATATAATGACTGCTACCCTGAGAGGGTCATACTTCAATATAATTCATGCTCTCCATAAACTGTGTGATACTGTAAGATGTGATGAAATTCACATTTTTAATCATGCAAACCCAGATAGAACCAGAAAATTTCTAATGTAGATCTTAAAACACTCTATGTGGTTTTATATCAGAGAGATAATATCAAGAACTTAAGAGCAATTTATAATATATATGTCAAACAAAATGTTATTAAAGAAGTAGGCTATATTATAAAAGTTAATTTTCTACTGTTGCTATAGATTGAACCAAGGAAATAATTGGCTAATTTACTGATAACATAAGATTGGAGAAAATATTACTTCCAAGATAAAATTAACAATTTGTATAATGAGTTTACTTAAGTGAGTTTCATTTCTTTAAGTGTATTAATATAGAGATACTTATGATACATCTTAGTAAATTAATTTTATATGGTATACATAAATTAAAGGAAAATAAATTGTAAATGTAGACAATAAGCAGCAATGAGTATGCCTAATTATTTGTATATTTTAGGGAGATATTTACGGTGAGGGAGAGAAGACCTCCTTTTACATCCAGTGTTCCATCTCATTTTATTATCAAAAAGGGATCCAGGGATTAAAACAAAAATTGTATGACTCTGGGCCCGGAGAGATAGCACAGCGGCGTTTGCCTTGCAAGCAGCTGATCCAGGACTAAAGGTGGTTGGTTTGAATCCCGGTGTCCCATATGGTCCCTCGTGCCTGCCAGAAGCTATTTCTGAGCAGATAGCCAGGAGTAACCCCTGAGCATTGCCGGGTGTGGCACCAAAACCAAAAAAAAAAAAAAAAAACCAAAAAAAAAAAGAAAAATTGTATGACTCTATACTAAAAAGTCTCTAGCTTGTGAGCCTGAAAGACAGTATAGCAGGTAAGGTGTTTGTTTTGGTCATCACCAGTCCAGGTTCAATTCCCAGTGTTAATTATGGTTCTACACTCCCCATCATGAATGACCCTGATTGCTGACCCAAGAGAAAACCATGAGAACTATATGTTGCAGACAAGTGCCCTTCTTACCTTTGTCTGCACAATGAATTCTTCTGAAGTGCTTAAAATGTACCAGCATTTTCTACTTTTTTTCTCTTATATCACTTGTATCATTTTACTCTTTTCTGAACTGTTGTCACTTTAGCATTTTAGCTTTTTCTCTGACAGGTAAAGTGCGTTTTAGTCAAGATAGTCATTTCCCCTTGACATTAACCTTGATGGAATTGGGCGTACCGCAGGCCTACTTCTTGTTATCAAATGTCAGCTAATCAGAGAGATCTTTCCTGACCCTGAGATACAGCACTCCCCTTACCAGTGACTCACTACCAGGCTCTAAACTGTACAAAATTATGTAATTTAGTACAGTTGGCCAAATATTGCACTGCTTGGGATGAGATAAAAATTAGCAGTTTCTCTGCTTATATTGATATTATATTTTCTTATATTTATATTATCATTTCATTGACATGATTTTTACTTTTAACATTGGCATCACATTTCTGAACTGAGCTTGGATTCATGCATCTTTTACATGTTAAATCAGTTCACAAATCACTATATAATAAGAGTTAGTCAGAATCCTCTAGAAGCAATTTTTAATAAACTTCATTTTTATCAAAGAACTAATATGGGAATTTAAAGAATATGTTTAAAATAATAGATATTCACAATACTTTTGACTAAAGGAATTTTATAAATGCTTAATGGCATACTTTTCTAAATATGTTTATTTTTTCTGACTGAGAGACAGATCATTCTATTCCGATTGATTTTTAGAAGGAAAGAAATACTTTTCATGTAGCATATTTGAAAAAAAATGACTCCTAAGATCACACACCTTAGCTACTCATTATAATCAAGAGCAAGCTAGATAGGACAGCCAAGAAGGGTCGATACTGTACAGTGATTTTGATTAAAAATAGATATTTGAAGAGTGAGAAAAATATGCAATTTATGGTTGAATTTTAAATTAAGTACAAGGAGATAATTTGAACTCTCAGATCCTTGGACTCCAGGCTCATTTTGTTAGCTATTTTCAAGATATTTAACAGTGATTACATAAAAACTGTTAAACTAATTTTTCATTAAAGCATGTTTATAAGATTTTGAGAAAATAGTGACTTAAAAGCAATAGTATCAATCCTCTTAGAGAGCTTTAAAGTCTTGGGAGTAATATAACAGGTGTTAGGTTTTATGAAAGGATAAGAAACTTAAATTGATTCCTTGAAGAGGAACAAAGCCCTCTCATGACCTAGCATGGAATATTGATCAGTTTCTCTACTACCTAACTACTTGTTAAATGGTTAGGAGATGTGAAAGGGCCATAATGCTGCTTCTTTACCCTCCTTGATATCAAACATAAGAAGAAAGCAAATAACAGTGATGTGTGCAAATTTAAAATGATTAGAAATTTAAAATTCAAATTTAATAAATCTGGAAAGATATCTTCATTTCAGAAAGGCAAACTTTAATTGCACTCTCTTTCCAATAATTACAAGGAAAAGATAATGAATAAGGCAAATATATTTTATTTTTTAATACTTGACATAGAAGAATAATTTACATTAGAATTATAAAAATAATCATGAATTAGAGAGTGGCTGACTTGTCCAAGTCAGTGCCCACTATACTCAGCATCTATATTGTTCTTAGATATTACTGATAGACAAAAAACAAAACAAAACAAAAACAAAAACAAAAAAACCCACACTGGCTTATCTTTAAGATTATTTTAAAGATTGGCTAATTTTTGTAAGTTAACTTTAAAAATGATCGTTATATAACTTCAGCTAAGCATTCTATGTAATACAACAAGGGGTTAAGTTAACTTATTTTTCTTTCTGTTTCTTTTATTTATTTCACGTGTTCCACTTCCCATTTCTTTTAACAGCTGAATGCATTCCCATGAAACTAACTGATCCCTGTTTCTTTTAAAATGTCTGTGAGGTCATAAAAATACAGTATGATGAAGCTTTCTTCTGAGATGCAATGTGTCACTTTTGGCCTAGGATATGACTGCCTTAGACAAAATAACACACAATATCTCCTGTCAAGAAAAAAATTAAATAGGGTATATGTATTTCTTTCTTTACCGCCCCCCTTATTTTTTTGGTTTATGGGTCACACCTGGTGACGTTCAGGGGTTTCCCCTGGCTCTGCACTCAGAAATCACTCCTGGCAGACTTGGGAGACCATACAGGATGCTGGAATTCGAACCACCATCTGTCCTGGATCAGCTGCGTGCAAACAAATGCCCTACCGCTGTACTATATCTCTGGCCCCTGGTATAAGTATTTCTATAGATACTGCTAATAGATATGTAAATTAGGCTTATTTCTTTCATATACACATCTAGTATCATGCATAATCTTAGTTTAGGAAAAAAGGGAATATCTATCACAAAAATTATACTCTCTAGAACTCTAGAATCAACAGCATATATTCAAAAATTGAATAGAAAATATCTATAAAAAAATACTTTATCCAGTTAGGTTACCATTTATATTTGAAGCATGATCAAAGTTTTTCAGTAAAACAGAAGTTAAAGGTACTCATGACCTCTAAAATTGTCTTCAAGAAATACTTCAGAGACTGTATAGAGTGAAATAAAATCTGCTTGGTATAGGAAGATACCTTAAAAATTGTAAAATGGGAGTGTCTTGTTCCCAAAGCAATGGCTCATACCAAGCAAACTGCTCGCAAGTCCACCGGCGGAAAGAAGCCACACAAGCAGCTGGCCACCAAGGCGGAAAAACAAAAACAAAATTATAAAATGGATGAAAGAAGACTAGTATTGAATTCTCTAAGAATACACTCGAGATTTACTTGAATTTATTTATTTATTATTATTGTTGTTGTTATTATTATTATTATTATTATTATTGGGCTTTGCATACATGTCAGTATTCAGGGATTACTCCAGGCTTTGACTCAGGAATCACTCCTGGCAGAAGTAGGGAATCATAGGGGATGCTGGGATCAAACCCAGGTCATCTGTGTGCAAGGCAAATCCCTATCCACTGTATTATGGTTCTGACCCATTACTGGCTTTTAATTTAAATTACAGTATAAGCTTAGAAATCAATGTAAACAACTTGGAAATCTCAGAACAAAGTACTTTAAGGAAACAAAAATGAAATGGCAGACAGACCCTATACTCAAAATAGAAGTACAAATGGAAACAAGGAGGAAAAAAACAGTGACAAGCATTTATAATATCCAGATTGATGATAAAAAATATCCACGCTTTTATAGCTATAGTTTTTCTAAGAATCAGTAGTATGAACTTTCTACCAATCAAAAGGTAAAGTAACGAGTTCAGAAAATAAAACTCAACATTTCACTATTTACTTGAGTTCTACTGAGAAAAGCATGTTTAAAGTAGAAGACTGAAAAAAGGACAAATTTATGAAAAAAAAATGACGATCTGCAGAGATAGTATATAAGGTAAGGCACTTGCATAAAGCCAACCCTGGTTCTATCCTTAGCTACCGGTCCTCTGAATTTTGCCAAAAATACTATATTTTTCAGCGTATAAGACAACTTTTGAAACAAAAAAAAAAGTTAACCGAAAATCGGAGGTCATCTTATACACCGAGTATATCCCGAAAAATGTTTCAATATGCCACTAAACAAAAATTCTCTGAATATTGCCACAAAACGAATTTTCCAACTCGATCCTGTACCAATCACTGCAAGGCTGCTCAAACTGCCTCTCTAACTCGGGCAATCCAAGCAGGCTTTTGATGTATGCAAATTAGACAATGTTCTGGACCCGAATCTACACTGTCAAAAGCCTGCTCAAATTGGCCAGAGTCAGAGAGGAAGTCTATGACAGTAGAACCTTTGAACCTTTGCTTGTTGTGATTGGCTCACTGTGGTACATACAGTTGCAGCACAGGAAGGTTATGACTGATACAGCGAATATAGGCCTAAAACTATGTTTTAACTGCAAAATTACGGGGTCGTCTTATACGCCAGCAAATACGGTAATTGCTAGCACAAAGTCAGGAGTAAGGCTGACTTTAACCTTTAAGTTATATAACCTGACATATAACGTTTACATATATGTGCCAACTTTGCAAAAACCAGCAACAACATCATCAACAACAACAACAACAAAAATTCCACTATGATCATACTTCTATAAAAAATAGATTTCTAAGTAAAGAGAGTCACAAATGACTGGATGGAGATTATGATAAATTAAGGGTCTAATATAGCAGTAGGATTTAAAACTTATACAACAAATAGATGCTGAAAAGAAAAATCACTAACAGGCCATAGAAAGAAATTAGCAATACTGAAATAATCTGGGAGAGGTATTTTGTTTTGTTTTGAGAGCCATACAAAGCAGTTTTTGGAAATTTCTCCTGACCTACTCTTGGTTTTGTGCTCCCAGATCACTTTTGGTAGTGCTAGGGGGAACCAACCATTTATGGTGTAGGACTTGAATCAGGGTCAGCAGCAAGCAAGGCAATCATCTCACATTCTGTACTATCTTGTCCTTTTAATATTTAAATGTAAAAATAGGGGGGGGTTTACACCATTCTCAGCATTGTTCAGAGACCACTCCAGGTATATTTTAAAAGGTTCTGTACTTAGGGGTACTTAGCAGTGTTTGGGAAACATATATAGTGCCAGGATTTAAACCAAGATTTTTTTTTAAATACATTTCCCTGAAGATGAAGACTCTTTGTATGTACCCAGTCACCTATTGCATGTTTTCTTTGAGAAAATGTCCATTCTAATTTGTTAGTTATTTTAGTTTACTGGTTTCTCTTCTATTAAATTCTATAAATTAGGGGCAGGAAAGATAGCATGGAAGTAGGGTGTTTGCCTTGCATGCAGAAGGACAGTGGTTCTAATCCCGGCATCCAATATGGTCCCCCTAGCCTGCCAGGCACAATTTCTGAGCATAGAGCCAAGTGTAACCCCTGAACGCTGCCAAGTATGAGCCAAAAACAACAAAAATTCCATAAATTGCCTATTTGTTCTGAATACCACCCTGTTATCAAATAAGTTATTTGTTTTTTTTTCTCCTAATTTGTAGTTTACCTTTTTATTGTATTCAGTGGTTTTTTTTTTAATTTTTTCAGTTAAATATAATTTCAGTTTAATTGTTTCATTGTCTTTGTTTTTGGAAAAGGCAAACAATAATCCAAAAGTCATAACCAAGCACATTGTCAAAGAGCTTATAAATTTGATTTTAAGAGGTATATGATACAATGTTTTAAGAAGAAAGGAGGAACTTTTCTGATGCAGATTCCTAAAAATGACAACTATTAAAAATTGCAGAAAGGGTTAGTTGGAAAAATGTAGAAAACTTTCATATCAGGGATGTGAGAAATACCAGAAGTAATTCTGCTTTGCACTAAGTAGACAGGATGTAGGAGAAGTTGACAGACATTAAATTGATGGTCCACTTGGAAAGTGGATGAAAAGTAGGAGAGAAGGAAATAAATTAAATCAGAGAAAATTTTCTTTGGGAAATGTACTTACTTGTATGAACAATAGGAAATTAGTACAATGTGATTGTAAGGAACAGAAAACCAAATGTATAAAAAGTAAATTGTAAAATTATAAGTACTTTTTAACTTAGATTATAATACTATAAAAAATCAGCAAATAATAAAATATATCTTAGCCTAGGAGGTGAAAGAATATAGTAAAACATTTTACTTAAAACCCTATCTAAACGAACTAAATTTCTCCAAGTCAGAGGAATAAAATCTCACCAATTACTATAGTTTCAGTATTTATATATGTTATATATAAAACTTTATATTTATAAAACTTATATGTACATATATTATATATGTAAAACAATCTTTAAAAAAATGTTGATGGGAGAGGAGCACACCAAGTGATGCTTAGGGATCAAGTTTACACAGCTGGAGGGACCATATGGGATTCTAAAGTTTCCACCTTAGTAGGCTGTGTACAAGACTAGAAATCTATCCTCTGTACTTTTTCTGGTCCTTGTCCTTTAAATTTTTTAATCAAGAACAATTATTAGTATTATTATTATACTCTGTGAAATATTATCAATATTTAATGAGTAGATAGGATCATATGTGATCATAATAAAATATGACTACTTGTGGTACTGTCAATGGATTTTCTAGAGGCAGAACAATGAAACAATTTAGTAGACCAAATTAAATGTCATATATTTGTATTCAGGATTTTTTGTTTGCTACTTATGTAAGCTAGGTCAAAAACTGGATGACTTACTTGTTTAATTTCCTTTTTTTTCCTGAAAAGATATTTCTGTGAAGATTAAGTGAGTAAACAAATAAGAATAGAACACATGAGCAAAGATTTATAAGGCAAAGAAGCCAGATCATGACAGTACAGGGGTGAAGGTGTTTGTTTTGCATGCTGCTGACTCAGGTTTGAATCCAGATACCCCATATGGTCATCAAGTACTACCAGGAGTGATCCCTAAGTGCAGAGCAAGCAGTAAGCCTCGAGCATCACTGGATTTGGTCCAAAAACTTGGCTAAGTAACCCTGGAGAAGCCTTAATTTTAAGATAATTCTGGGTACCAATGCAAAGCACTAATAGTTTTCTTAAAAAATAAAATAAAAGAGTGGAGAGACTAACAATGTCATTCCAAACAAATTTTATTTCTTTCAAGAGCTAAGTTGATATGCGTAGCAGAAAAATAAATTCTGAATCTACAACAAGGTAGACGCAGAGGGGACCACTTATACTAGCAGCCCAGGGTGGGAAGAGGGGGATTTGGATGCATGCTGGGAACAGGGGTGGAGGGAGGACAACATTGGTTGTGGGAATGTCCCTGATTGAATATCACTATGTACCTAAAACATTCTGTGAAAGATTTTTAATCCACTGTGGTAAAAAGAAAAAATTATTAAAAAAAGAAAATAAATTCTGGACTGAGGTAGTTAAACTTTAGAAAAGTATTATTTATATTCTTTGATAAATCTCCAAATGCATTTCCTCTAATAGAATATTATGCCAAAAGATAATCTATTCCAACATCTTTATGTCTTATTGCCAATTATGTAGACATTGGTATTCAGTGTTATCCTGCTTAAGAATTTTAAAAGCATTGTCACAAAAATATAAAGGCCTTAATCTTTCTGTTATAATCTCTTCATGAGCTCCCCATTCTTAGCACTGTGTTTTTAACACAAAGCATTAACTTGCTAATCAGCAAATTTCAGTGCTCTGCTGAAATCCTAGCAATCGAGCCAATTTAATATTAAATCATTAAAAATATTTCTTATCTAACTTTTTATATTTGTTGCATAGGGTTATGCTCAATACAAGTTTATACAAGCCAAACTTCATATCTCACCACAAATTTAAGACTAGAAAATATATCAACCTTTAGTGTGGAGCACAGTGAAGTAAGAATTCAATTTTTTTGTTTTTGTTTTGGTTTTTGGGTCACACCCGGCGGTGATCCGGGTTACTCCTGGCTCTATGCTCAGAAATCGCTCCTGGCAGGCTCAGGGGACCATATGGGATGTCGGGATTTGAACCACTGACCTTTTGCATGAAAGGCAAATGCCTTACCTTCATGCTATCTCTCTGGCCCCAAGTATTCAATTATTAATTGTTTATTGCCTATTGTGTGTACTTCAGTGCTACTCTCAAGTATAAAGAAATGGGAGGCCAAATTTCTTAAAGATGCTCTATAGGAACTTATAGAATGCTGCTTTTTCAGAAAAGAGCAAAACTGCCTTTTGTCATAAATTTTATTTGGAAACAGGTTAGTTCACATTTCTTGGGCTGCAACTTCTGAAATTAGTAGTCTCAGATTTCTGAGTAAATCTCAAAAATTTTCCCTAAACTCCTGGCTCTTGTCATCAAATTTTTTCCCACTAAATGAAATTTGGAAAGTTTGCTGGGATTTCCTTTATTTGCTCCTTCCCAAAGTGCAGTTTTCATAAGGCTTGATTGATTACCATGGTTCATCCCTTCATGGTCCATTAATAACAATCTCTCAGAATATCTAATATTGCATATTGGCAACATTATAAACTAATCATCTGGGCAAATAGAACCCTGGTAAAATTTTACTTCTCCTACAAAGTAATATTGCTTGTAATCTTTGTATTTTATAACTTACTAGTGATTGCAGCTTAATTTTTATATAACAAATATGACAAATGGTAAAAAATAAGGGAACTAATATGAACATTTCACAGATATGGCATGAGATATTATGCCTTACTCAGTATAGAAAAATCTTATGTTTGGTTTGCTTTCAACCACTGGGGAGAGGGTTATTGCTTACATATCAAAGTCAGCAACTAAATAGATAACTTCCAAGAGATATCTGGAAAAAGGGATGATGGTCCATTATGTATTTCTACAAGACAGCCTTCAATTTCAGTATCTTGAGTATTAAGGGGTCTCTTATTAAAGAAATATGTATATGGCTAAGAAAGTAAATCAATTTTGGCAGTTTTTCAAAAGGGTTTTTGGCTTTTCATTTTTTTTGTTTTTGTTTTTGAGCCATACCTGGCAGCACTCATGAGTTACTCATGGCTTTGTGCTCAAAATTTGCTCCCTGCTTGGGGCCGAAGAGATAGCATGGAGGTAGGGTGTTTGCCTTGTATGCAGAAGGATGGTGGTTGGAATATGGTCCCCCGAGCCTGTCAGGAACTTTTTTTTTTATTATTTTATTTTGCCAGGAGCCATTTCTGAGCGTAGAGCCAGGAGTAACTCCTGAGCGCTGCTGAGTGTGACCCAAAAACAAAACAAAACAAACAAAATCGCTCCTTGCAGACTTGGGGGCTCATATGGAATGCCAGGAATTGAACATAGATCTGTCCTGTTAGAAATCAATGTTCTAAAAAGACTCTCACATCTACTCATGTGCATGATGTGCATGCTGACCATGCAATTTTTTAAGATAGGCTACCCAGATCATCTGCAGTTCAACTGAAATCTGAATCTAAGATTTCTAATCTCAGTGATTGGTTGGATTTTATTATTTTATTTTATTATTTAGTTTTGGTTTTTGGGTCACACCTGGCGATGCTCAGAGGTTAATCCTGGCTCTGTGCTCAGAAATTGCTCCTAAATTGGGGAATCAAATGGGATGCTGGGGATCGAACCCATGCCATCCTGGGTCAGCCACATGCATGGCAAGTGCCCTACCACTGTGCTATTGCTCTGGCCCCTATATCATCGTCGTATATTCTATTTCAGTAACTTTCATGTGCATTTTCCTTTGATCCAGAGGTAAAGAGAATTTAAAATTAATAATTTATTATTGCTGTCTTAGATAACAATAAGAAGTCAGTGCCTACAATTTAGTAAAATCTAATTGAAAATATCTGATAGCTGTCCCAAGTTTTATGCTAAACCATTAGTCCTGGTTCAGCCTGATCTTTTTTTTTTTTTTTTTTTTTTTTTTTTTTTTTTTTTTTACCTTTTTTTGTATTGAAAATATTCGATGGGGTATGGCAGGCCATCGCCATGCCAAAGGCCTTTTTAACCAAGCTGGGGAAGGGTGCAGGGATTGGTTCACCCCAGCACTTTTCCACCCCCTTTCTCAAGAGCTCCAGGGCTACCCCTGAGCCACATGCTCAGAGGTGGGGGGAACAGCGAGGTGGGTCTTGTCAAGGAGTTTAAAGGGTGCCCCAGGCTCTCCCCATTCCCCACCCAACTCCCGGGGGAGGGTTTCGGTGGGGCGGTGACCTCCCAGGCTTCCAGCTCTTGAAGGATCTCTTTCCTTCCTTGGTGCTGGCTTCAGGCAACTTTCCTTCCTACCCCTGTGTATTCTGAAACCGTATAATATATAGACATTTTCTTGTATATTATTGGGTATACTCTGTCATATACAGAATGTCTATGTTGTATAATTTCCTTACCGCCTTGGCCCATCACCCAAAGCTCATTTTTAGTCCTTTACTCCCTCAATCCCATGGGCTACCCATGAATCCATTATTATCCTCACCCAGGCCAGCTGCCAACCAGCTACCAAAGTGAAAAATATAGATTCTCAAGCTGCAAAGAATCTAGTACTCTGTTCCTACTTATCTAGTCTCAGCAGCCTCCTGTCCTCCACATTTCTTCACTGTGTAACTGTGGTTGCCATACTAGGTTTCTGATTAGTTCCCACTCAAAGGCATTTTCTGATATGGAAATGCTAGTAGTCATTTGACTATCTTTAATGACATAAAAGAAACATGCATATATATAAATGTATTAGATGTATTCCCTCAACCGCTATAACTCTTATTGAATATCCTCTTATACAGTGACAATTGTGGGACTCTTTTCTGTTTGCTTGTTTGTTAGTTTGTTTTTCTTTCTTTCTTTGTATTTAGCACAAAGAAATCTGTTTAACAAGGAATTATGGTAGAAGCGTCTTTTGCTTTAGAATTCATGTTAGAACTAAGTTAAGGGGATAATTGGACTTGTTCCTTCGGCTCCCCAAAGGCACTGATAATACATTGTGGCATTGTTCCTCTTTTGCATAGGTACATTAAAAAGAGAAAATACTACATATACAAACAAGTTATTATCTAACAGAGCTAGGAACACAAATGTTGGAATGCAGTTAGGCCTTATACCCTGAACACTGGCATAATGACTTGGCTCAGGCTTCCGAAGAATGGGCATTATTTCCCATACACCCCTGAACCATTGATCATCTACAGAACAACCACAATTGTCTACAACATCATGAGAAGGCAAACCTCTACTAGGGGAGACCCAGCCGCTACCCTGATATTGACTTTACACCAAGGAGTGCTCCCTTGACACCCAGATGACTCAGTGACAGCAGCAACTTGCCTGCAGGGCAAGATGCTTCGCATCTGAGGGTGAGGTGAAACTGGAGGACACTCCATATCCTGACTTTATGAAACACAGAAACCAGAATCTTCTGGCACAGAAAATAGAATCTTTAAATACAGAAACCAGACAACAACAACAGCTAATGTGTGAAAAATTTTTTTCACCACAGAAAATGACTAAGGGGTTGGACAACCTAGTATGCCTGGAGCCCAGAGTCAATCTTATGCCAGAGAACTTCAGGGATAAGGTTTCTTTGTATTTAGGACAAGGCTTTTTTTCTATTTACCCATATCTTGCTGGGCCTATGCAAAAAACACTTGCCACTCTTTTACAGTTATTGCTGTATTTTTTTTTTTTACTCTTATCCTGTTTAAAAAAAAAAGAACTTACTAAACTTTCTGCTGGTACTTCAATGTGAGTCAATAATTTTCAAAAATACTCTCCTTTCACCTCCATTTCTTTAGTTTTTCTTTCAACTTTCTAATTTTTTTTAAAGAAAAACATGATGCTTTTGGTCTTCCTAAAAATGTATTATTATAAGTTATGTCAACTATGTAATGCATTTTCTTTAAATAAATTAAAAAAAGAAAATTTTACATGTAAGTTGAGGTAAAGCAGATAAGAACAAAGCCAATTTATGTATATCAGAGATATACATGTATGTATCTATACATATATGTCTACAATTGGCATGTATGAGAGAACTATAAATATGTTTAGAAAGTTGTTAGGCCAGAGAAATAGCACAGTGGGTAGGGCTTTTGCATTGCACTTGGCCAACCTGGGTGGTTTGATCCTTGGCATCCCATGTGGTCCCCTGAGACTACCAGGAGTGATTTTTGAATGCAGAGCCAGTGTAACCCCTGAGCATCACCAGGTGTGGTCCAAAATAAAGCAAAACAAACAAAAATAAAGTTGTGAATATTTTTCTAGCTGATAGCTCACTTTTATATAGGAAGTTAACAGGAGAATATGGATAATATCTGTATGTCATCATCAATCTTTATATTCTTTAAGCTTTTATATAGAAATCTTTGTTTAAGTACCATGATTACAAGTGTGTTGTTTGGTTTCAGACATAAGTAGAAAAACCCCCCTTTATCAGTGCAACATTCCCACAATGTTTAGGGCATTTTTATTTTTTATTAATTTTAAGTTCTTCATAGTTATATTTAAAGCATATAGTGATAGTGAATTAGGATCATTCCCACCACCGGTGTTGACCTTCCTCACCAAAGTTCCCAGCACATCCTTAGCCCTTTGTTCTACCAGTGTAACAGGTCCATTTTATGTTTAGATTGTTATATTTTGGGTCTCTTAATTTTATTATTTTATTCTATTGTCGAATTTGGCTGAGGTATTTAGTATTGACATTTTTCTTTTTTTTCCACCCAATGTATTTGAGACCATTTGGCTTCTGTGCCCCATCTATTTTGTTTTTCTTTTCTCAATTTGTAGGAAGACATAGAAATATGAGGTAAAACAAAGTATCTTATGTCCCAAGGTTCTGTAAAAAAGGTGGGAGCCCCTATATAAAACATATAAATAAAAATAAAAATGTGTGTGGCAAAGCTGTTTTTTTTTTGTTGTTGTTGTTGTTGATGTTTTTGCATAGGCACAGCAAATGTTGGTGAAATGAGAAAAGACATACCCTTGGCCTAAAAAGACCAGGTGTCTCTACCCATGATGCATACTGTTATAAGACTGACTACAGGCCTTACGCATACTTTGTCCAGTCCCAAGTTCTTTCTTCATGGTCCGAGGAAAAGTTCTACTCAATCTTGGTTGTAGCAGGCAGACTTCTATAATTAGAGATCTTGGTTTTTGCACAGATTCTGTGTTGAACCTGGGTGTCATGGAACGTCTTCTGATTTCATTTTACTGTTAGGTGGCGAGGCAGGTATACCTGCCCTTAGAGCAAGTTTTTCCTGTTTTCTCATTGTCAGGGTATCATATGAACCTTCTCTGAAGCCAGTTGGTGCCCTGGCTGCATTACTGCCATCCCAAGGGGGAGTTTGATTCCTGGTGCTGGTGCAGAAAACAGTGCTGGTTCCAAGCACGGGATCCAAGGTTCAGGGTTGGATGGTCAATATTCGATCAAGTAAGTCCCATGACAAAAGTTCAGGGTGAAAGTCACCCTTGAATTATAAAATTTATTAATTCCCATCCCCATTAGATAAGAACTTCTTTCTATATGTAAGATTTCTTCATTATAGTGTGCCTATGCAAGATACAGTTGGTGAATATGGGGATAAAAAATAACAAGCTAAATAATCTCTATAATATGGTTCTAACCTGAATTTATATCTCAATAAAGATTTATCTTTATTATCTACTATGGAGCTCCAAAAAGGGAAGGAGAAATCAACCTCTACAGATGGGAATAAGCACTATGAAAAATATAACTATTAAGGAAAAGCATCTACAGAAATATATAAAGGAGATAAATATATATCCCCTTTAAGACTTTTGAGATAGTCTGGGGAATAAAATCCAGGGGACAGTTTCATCCCACTTCATGGTTATGTGGAGTCTGATAATTGGTTCTCAGAATTCTTGGATCAAGTAGTGTCCTTGAGCTGAGGGTCTTCTCAGAGCTGAGTCTGGTAGCAAGCAACAGTCCATAATGAGAGGATATGGGAAATAAAGGGCCTCATAGAATGCAGCAGAAGTGGTGACTGCAGGTTCTTACTGGGCTGAGACAAGGTGTGATAGGGTGTTGGCCTTTTGCTTTGGAAGCTGGCTGGAAGCTTGCTTGATTGAACATTGACCACCCAACCCTGAACCTTGGATCCCGTGCTTGGAACCAGCACTGTTTTCTGCACCAGCACCAAGAATCAAACTCCCCCTTGGGCCAGCACTAATGCACTCAGGGCACCAACTTACTCCAGAGTAGGTTCATATGATACCCTGACAATGAGAAAACAGCAAAAACTTGCTCTAAGGGCAGGTATACCTGCCTCACCACCGAACAGTGGACATAGGAATATGAGGTCAAGCAAAGTATCTTATGTCCTAGGGTTCTGCAAAAAAGGTGGGAGCCCCTATATAAAACATATAAATAAAAATAAAAATGTGTGTGGCAAAGTTGTTTTTTTTTTGTTGTTGTTGTTGATGATGTTTTTGCATAGGCACAGCAAATATTTGGGAAATTAGAAAAGACATACCCTTGGCCTAAAAAGACCAGGTGTCTCTACCCATGATGCATACTGTTATAAAACTGACTACAGGCCTTACGCATACTATTTGTCCAGTCCCAAGTTCTTTCTTCATGGTCCGAGGAAAAGTTCTACTCAATCTTGGTTGTAGCAGGCATACCTGTCTCACCACCGAACAGTGAGATGAAATACAGAAGATTCTGCATCCTGATAATTTAAGGACTGAGGGTAAAAAGGGTTAATTAGGGACTGATAATGGATCAGAATTGAGGAGTTGAGAGGATAGAAGAGGATTTGTAAGGTGGTAGGCAGTGGGGAGGGGCTATATATAATAGGGACTATATACAACATACAGGCTTTGTATATAATACAGCTTAGACAGACATGGATGTGTCCACCACATACACATTCACACACACTCACACAGAGAGACACTGGAGCTCAATTCATAGATTGCAGTCGAAGAATTGACCATATGTGATGGGTCAAAGCACTTAAAAAACATGAGGTTGGCAAATTGGCTGGGGTACAGGAGAGGATGTTTTCCAGTTTCTATGCAAATCAGCATTGGTTAGGGTAAATTTTGATAAGTAAACGTTTCCAGGGTTAGATTTTGCATGGAGCATTCTTAGAACAATCATAATTTTCAAGTCTAGATTACTTAGCAATATGATAGTGAGTACCGTAAAAGGAATCTAACCCATGAAATATTGTCTACTATGTCTCGAGCATCCAGGTTTCTTTCCTGAAAGCAAACTCACAATGTGGGCATTAAATATAATAGTAAACTAGGTTGAATTGAAAAAAATAAATTGCAAAAACATACTCAATGAATAGAGCCTGTAACAAAAGTCTACGGTGTGCAGTTGCTTATCTTAATGGTCTCTGTGGACATAAACATTAGATCATAATGGCAGGCATAATCAAATGGAAATTGGATAAATTAAGAGTTGACATTCCCATGGCATTACCATTGTCTGTATTTGGGGTCTAATGTCAATAAATTGAGTATTCAATGTCAATCATTTTATTTTAGAAGTTCATCTTCAAAAGTAATTGATAATTCTCAGGCAAGAATATTATTTTTGAAATTACAAGTCTTTCACAATTATATTTAAGGTACGTAGTGAGAATAAATTATGGCAGTTCCCACCACCAGCGATGACCTCCCTCCACCACTGTTCTGAGCTGTCTCACATATCTTCCTTCTTAGCTCCCTGGACTGCTAGTGTAACAGGTCACAGGCAAGAATTTAAAGAAAGTTTTCCAGAAAAGAAAAATTTTCTTTTCCATACCTTACCAAGAAAAAATGTTATATATTCATCTAGATGTAGTTAATTCTCCAATGATCAAAATTGCAAGATTCAAAAAAAAGAGCAAAAGTATTTACCAATGAATGCTAGATACAACCTTTTAAAATACCTATATTGGGGTGAAGAGATAGATTGCATCATATATAAACTTTTCTTTTTGTTGGTTCTATTCCTAGCACCCTATAATCAATCTGCAAGTACTAACAGGATTGATCTTAAGCGAAGAACCATAAGTAAGTCCTGAGTGTACCTGGGTGTGAACCTTATAAATAAAATATATTTATGGGCTGGAGTGGTGGCACAAGCAATAAGGCGTTTGCCTTGCATGTGCTAACCTAAGTTGTGTTGCAGTTTGATCCTCCGGTGTCCTATATGATCCCCCAAGCCAGGAGCAATTTCTGAGCACATAGCCAGGAGTAAACCCTGAGCATCACAGGGTGTGGCCCCAAAACAAAACAAAACAAAAAACATATTCTAAAAGAAGGAAAATATAAATAGTGTTGAAAATTCTTTTTTGGCAAAGGATATCATGGGAGTAACGTTTACTGGAGGATATAGGTGGTGGAAATATCTTGGGTAAAGAAAATGGTGCCTAAGTGTCTGATACTCCTGTTACAGCTCAGCATCAAAATGCAAAGAGAGTATCAAAACTCTAGCAGAGAGTTTCTCTGGAATGACAAAGAACAAGAACTGGAGTCAGTGAATATGGAAAAGAGAATAGAGGAAGCAATTTTCTGAAGAGCTGCAATGACTTTTGCCTAAGGTAGCAAATACTAAAGCCAATACTTGGTGAATTTAGAATGTCATTTCAGTCAGAAACACTTTTTGAGGGTACAATTATATTAATATGCCAGGCTCCACTAGTGTATACTATCAAAACTAGAAGCTTGCAAAGTAGTTGGAGACATCATGCAAATGTATGCAAATTTCATGGCATACTCTGCATGCAGTACTTATTGGCTTTATCTTCAAAGATTTCCATTACAGTTTTGATCCTGCTGACAAATTTTTGCTTCTGAAAGATTTTAAAATTGAATAAGTGACAATAAGTCTTTAGACATTCCCTTCAAAAGTTATTCTGGAGAAACATATTGGAATCCTAAAATGGAAAATTAATATTTAGAAATTTAGAAATAACTTGATGCCTGATGTTTTGTAAATTAAAAGCAGACTTTAAAGAAGTAAGATAAGTTAATTTTCTAACTTTTTGAAGAAAATGTTTCAAAATGTCTTAGAAACCAAACTGTTTATTGTGGTTTCCTGATCTAACAGACATTTATTATTATATAATATTTATTTTTTAATGAAATAAAATACTATATTCTTCAAAAATAACTGAATTGAACAGGAGTGTATCAAATTTTGAAGTTCCCTGTAGAGATTTTAGAACTCAGACAGTACAAGTCTGACCACAATTTCAAATGGTCAGTTCGACTTCCACATGATTATCTAGTTGCCTTCTTCACTCTACCTATGTATCTAAAATGAATTTTAAAAGTACCATGTCCCTTTCTAAATCCACCTAATCTTTATCGACTTTGCTTTTCTCTCAATTTTTGTGAGCTCAGTAAATGACAATAGGATAATTTCGGTTTCCCAGGAGAGAAAAGAGCAAAACTGTTTATTTCTCTCTCTCACACACATACACAATTCCGAATCTAATTTTCAGATGTATGGCTGACTCCAGCCACAGTATTCATACAGAAGCATCCTTTTCCATTTCCACAACTTTAACAATCAGGGCTCTTCTGTCAACAAATTTGTGGAATAACATTCTTAAGAGCTGTTCTGCTTTCAAGCTACAGTCTAGTTTTTCCAGAACAGCCTGAGAAGTTCTTAAATTGGAAGTTTGGGTTGTCACTATTGTCATGGCCTTCACTGGCTCCTATCTTTTACCAGGGAAAAATAGGACTGGATATTTCTAATTTAGATTTTTTTAGGTGACACTATACATTGTCCTACTTAATCTAGCTTGAGCTAACACTTTAATGTATTTTTCTCTACATCCCCTGACTTAGGCTATATTGGTATCAAAATATTTTTATCTCTTAGTCCCTCTTCATGTTATGTTCTTTTCCTTAAACTACACTTTTTTGAGTCTTTGCTCAAATATTGAGCCATCAGTGAGGCCATCCTAGACACACACAATGAAATTTTACCCCTCCTCTTCTATAACCTCCTGCATATTATTATTTTTTATCCTTTGTTTATTAATTTATTTAATTTTGGGGAGCCACACTAGTGGATCATTGTAACTTGTTCATGTTTATTGCTCAGGGTCACTCAGCTAGAGTTTGGAGGCCCATATGTAGTGCTGGGCAAGTTGTATATCACCCACTGGTCCCATATTTTCTGTTTAATCCAATGTCTAACCTGATCTGATACATTTTATTTTTTTTCCAGTTTGTATATCTTGAATCACTTGAACGAAAACTTTGTATGGGTAGAAACTGAGTTAACATTGCTCATTGCTTTAACTGCAACACATACCACAGTGCTCAGGCTATTCTTGGCATTAGTAATGGATTCATTGCTCCCACTTTCTGTTCTTCTCTTTTGGAATATTGCAAAACATTCCCAATTTATCTCAAAATTTCTCTTCAAAGCAAAGCTAAATAAATATTTTCTTAGAACAACTTTTGTCATATTAGACATATTATCAAAATATTCAAAGCTTCCTGCAACACATATTAATTCTTCCAATTTTTATTGCAATGTCCCATCTGAATTCATTTAATCAATATAGGAGGTTAGCTTGTTGTTCTTAATATTTTCAGTTTTTTGGAGGTAAAATTTTTGTTTTACTTGAGTTTTCTCTCTCATTTCTACCTGTCATTATTTATTACTTTTCTTTCAGAAAGGCTTCCTTTTCCAAAGTAAATACAATCTATATTCTCACAAATCTTTTCCTGGAATACTCCTTTTCTTTATTTAATATTAATTAAATTAATTTATTAGTAGTAAATTAAATCAATAAAATTAATTGATAATATTTAATATGAACATTTTAAAAGCTCAATATAAATACCAGAAATTCTATTCATATTTCTTAATTAATCTGATTTTAGTTTATCATTTTCTTTGAACTATACTTCTTAAAAATATTAATTTGCCATTTCACTTCATGTATAAGGTAGTAAATTATCTTGATAAAATTTTCACTGCACCCCAGGTAGATACACTAGTGTCTTTTAGAAAGCGTTTGGTGAAGGTTAAAAGAGGGAATACAGCTTGATAACATTAAGACAGAGAGGTTTACCATCAAAATGCAGTTTTTGGTCAAGTTGAATATGGTATTGTGAAAGAGACAATGTGAAAAAATCATCTATTCAAATACATTTCTATTATAACATGTTCTTTTTCCTGATACGCAAAATCAGAGATATAAAGGAAAAACTCTCTTTCTGGGTGTTTAAGTATTTTTAAGTACAGAAAAGAAGTGCCATTAATCCCCTCTACTTTTCTAAATGCTTACATAAGTAAAACGTCCTTCTTTAAATAATATGGTTGGTGACAGTGTGTTTTTATTGACATTTCTGAAGTATGGTTACTCTGCTACTTGCTTCTGCTTTTGGTTTTTCTTTTTTTATATTTATTCATAGTGGTGCCAGGGACATAAACCAGGCATCCTCTTATGTATGCAAGACATGCTGACATACCACTGACACATTTCTGACCTTTACTTTTTGATTTCCTTATTGTAGACTGAGATACTATGATCAGTTTATACTCAAAGCACTCAAAAAGGAATATATGAATTATTGCTATAGGTTTCAGTCTCTGAAATGACTGCTGATCACTTTTCCCTTTGTTGGGTCATCTTCCTTAAGAGTATTTTGGAAGTATTTTAAGCAATGCCTTCTCAACAAATATCTATTATTTACATATATAGAGTAATAAAATATTATCTTTTGACTTATAAATTGACAATAAATGATATTAAAATTATTTCATTTATTATATTGGTCTATATATAATACTGTAATACATTTGCTTTCATATTTAGCCCTAAATGTATACCACTGCACATACTTTACCCCCATCTTATAGCAAATATTTCTGCCCATACTCCTTGTGTAGCTACAAACTTTAACACTTTGCATATGTTGGTGTCCTTTATATATTTCCATTTTCTGGCCTGGAATGACTTATAGACATTATTGATAATCTATACTAATGAAAATCAGCATCAACATATGTTCAACTGAAAAGTTGAGAATTATCAATGTCAAGGGGCTATCCTTGGCTTAGAGTCTATGAACCTTTATTATTCTGATCTTTAATAGGTACAGATCATAAAGATCCTCAGAAATTTATATTATATAAAGAGCAGTATCTCTGTGGAGTCTATTAATATATCATTGTATTACTTTATCTTTCTTTTTTCTGCTTTATTCTCTTGTTCCTTATTCCTGTCCCTTGGATCAAAAGAACCTGTGATAAGCCTCAACTTCATAGTCTGCATTTGAAAAACTTAGCTAGTATCTGCATATCTTTAAATATATAGAGTACTATTATTAATACTTATAAGAGTATGAAATTAGGACTGGAGTGATAGCACAGTGGGTAGAGCGTTTGCCTTGCACGTGACTGACCCAGGTTAGATATCCGGCATCCCATATGATCCCTCAAGCCTTCCAGCAACAAAGAGTAATCACTGAGTGCCTCATGGTGTGGCCCAAACCCCCCTAAAAAAACTTAGAATGAAATTATATTATCCTATTTTGGTTCATTCTGTAGAAAACTCTTTATACAGACTGAGTTTTATTTTCTTTATTTTTAAATTGAGTTAACTACTGAAAAATATCATAATTTATAAATATTTTAGAGTTTGTTTTGCTAATTTTATGGCATACAATATTTTAAAAGATTCTTGTCTTTAATAATTATAAAATATGTTGACAAACAGAAGTTTGGACAAACACAGAAGTTTGAGCAATTAAAATATGATAAAGTAAGAATTCTGGGGAGGATTTTCATAGGTGTCAATTCTTATAAAAGAAAAGCTTCTTAAAATGGAAAATGTTTAGGATTACAAAGTACAAATATACCAAATTGTAAAATAAGTTATGCCAAAAATAATTATGGAATAACATAGTCTTAATAACAAAATAGCTACAAAAAAGTAAAAACTGTTTCAAGTTTATGAAGCATAAAAACCTTTGTATAATATCCAAATGGCAGGTAAAAATTGTGCAATGGAGACTCGAATGACTTGGTAAGGAAACCATAATTCATCTTTCAGGTGATGAGAAGCCAATAAAAATTATAGTTCTAAAACTTTTATTGAGTCAAGGATTATTTTGATAGGCTAGCTGAAGTTACAGTGTTCCTCTCCCAAAACCAGTTTACCCACCAACATTTTTCATCCCATATTTGTAATAATTATTATTTCCATAAAATCTGATTATGAATCTATTGAAACACTCATAGTATGGTATCTTTCACTAAAATATTTAAAACTTAAGAGTAAAATGATTGGACTTGTTTTGAATTGATAGTCATAAGGAAAATGGATTTTTGGTAAGAAAGTTTTAAATATAGCTGTGAGGAAACTATATAATAATTTTAAGTGTATAGCATGAAATCTATATAAATAAAAAATCAGGATAAACAGAAAAACTGTAGAAGAAATATAAAAAACAAGTGATAGCTGCAAGAATTCTCTTTATGGCCTATAATTAGCAAGACTAAGATTGCTTAGACGTGCAATGAAAGACAAAGTGATGATAAAGTTAAGTTTGCTTTTGGATGTATTGTCTTTGTAATGTTTATGGTATATACAAATAAAACATCATGCAAGAAAGTAATCAGTTCAATACTGAGTTGAGAACTCAAATATTTAAAAATTTAGACTATCTATTAAAAATGAACATGTATTAAATAATTTAGAGAGTTGATATAGAGTAGGAAAAAAGGGCTGTGTATAAAATTGAGAAAGAAAATAATATTATAGAAAACCTACAAAAATGAGACAAAGAAAGCAATAGAAGTAATAGATTTTTGGAAGGAGAGGCATTACAGAAGAGATGAAATAATCTGCTCATGTACTAATAGATATTCATATAAAATGTAACTTAAAGTCAAATAAACACACTGCCTGATATTTTTCTAGTTTTTTTTTTTTTAATTTAGAGGTCAGGCTGTCTTTTGTAGGCAATTATCTCAGAATAGTAGTGACACAAAGTAAATTAGGATAGATCAATGGTTGAATGAAAACTGGAAGAAAAGTATTTGAATGAAAATTCTTTAAGCAGTTTATCTTAAATATGTGTGTATAATAAAAGAAAACAAAAGTAAATTGGACAATAATAAAAGGAGGACATGGATGTAAGTCTTAGTTGAATACAGTAATGTAAAATCCAGTTGTGATGGTTAAGAAAGGAATCAGGATTAATTGGACATCGAAGCAAATATGAGAAAAATAGAGATCTATAATTTAATAAAATGTGTTAAATATATTGAATATGTGGAAGACTCTAAATAGTTGTCAGAGTACAGAAAATTATTATTATTTTTTGTTTGTTGTTTTGTTTGTTTGTTTGTTTTCAGCCACACCCATTACTCCTGGCTAAGCGCTCAGAAATTGCCCCTGGCTTGGGGGGACCATATGGGACGCCGGGGGATGGAACCATGGTCCTTCCTTGGCTAGTGCTTGCAAGGCAGACACCTTACCTCTATCGCACCTCACCGGCCTCAGAAAATTTCTGATTTCTGACATAAAGTATTCATAAATTATCTGTTCTTGAGTTAGGATACATGAAGCAGAATGAAAGATCTCCAGATTTGAGAAAGCTGAGGAACTTTGGTAATAGAGACCTTTTAATCCAAAAAAACTGAATAGAAGTTAAGTCAACACAACCATAAAGGGAAAATTGATTAATATATAGCATCATGTGTTTTCTGAGGTTGAGGGTTAGGCAGTCCTTATTAGAGAGAAAATGCTATAATTTTCTTAGTTCTAACAAAAGAAGTCTTAGGAGAAACAAAATATTCTGTATAAGATCTGAGAAGACAGAAAAATGTTTAGTAAGGAAGTAAGGGTTAGAAAGTATAGAAAGAGATTTGGGGAAATAAGTAAAATGCTCATAGTGTTAAGAGAGATTATTTAAAATAGTATTTGAGACCTGCCTACACAACCCTTGTTTACATAGTCCTACTAACCTCTTACTGTGTGAACTACAGCTTGGAAAACATTGGGAGACCATTCAAGGATAGCAAAAGTGAATTTTTAGCAGTAGAGTTCATGCCAAGTCACTGTAGATTTGACACCTAAGGTATCTGGAGGGCAATATTTTGACAAAGTGAGCCAGCAACAAGGCCACCCAATTTGTTTGGTTGCTTCTCTGAAATCAAGGACAGTAAGAATTTGATTACATATTTACATTTGATTTATAACTATGCACATTGATATATGCTAAACAATTTTATATATTGAAACTTAACATGTGCAAAAGAAAAAATTTAACTTAGCTTGTATTTCTTGATTCTACTTGCCTATTTTCCATTTAGGTTTTTAAGCAAATATTAATTATTAATTATTTTAATGTAATTAAAACTTCTTTTGAGCTTTTAATGCACTATCTAATATACTACAAAATTTTAAAAGTGGTACTTTCATAGCAAAAGTTTTATGTTCAGTGCATAAAAACCGTATGCATTAGACTAAGCTTTCTGACTATCAAGAAATTATTCTTGAGAATTTCTTAATTTAAATGGCAGTAAATATAATGTGCATAGAATGCAATAAGTCAGTACAAATATAAATGCATAAAATATGCAGTTTTTATTGGAATATAATATAAATACAATTAGCAATATTTATAAACGTGAAAGTGATAAAGATATATATATTTATCTTAATGTAAATTATTGTACCATAACATTGTTATGGTACAATGATGAAACAATAGTTGAAAGCCTAACTTTTTTTTTTTTTTTTTTTTGGCTTTTGGGCCACACCCGGTTATGCTCAGGGGTTACTCCTGGCTATCACTCAGAAATCGCTCCTGGCTTAGGGACCATATAGGTTGCTGGGGGATTGAACCCAGGTCTGTCCTGGGTCAGCCGCGTGCATGGCAAATGTCCTACCACTGCACTATTGCTCCAGCCCCAGAAAGCCCAACTTTTAAACCTTGCAATACTTATTAATTTTTGTGTACTTATATTTCTAAAGTTTCTATTTATTATGCAAATGTATATATTTATTAATAGGTAGCCTTCATAGAAAACTATTAACTTATAAAAGACTGAAATAAGCTCTCTGATCTCTGGATTGTTTGTCCTCTAACATTAGCAGAGTTTACTATGCTGGCTTATGAGGAAATACCAATCTTTTTTACTGAGCTATAATCCTCTTATAGAGTAGTTTCACAGTATAATATAGACACAGACTATTCAGATTAAATATTGCTTACTACTTTGTTCACTAAAGGGATGATGATAGAGACACTCAGGCATACTTGTCATAAAACAGCCTACATTGTATTTATCTTTTAAGGTAATTCAAGTATTATGATACATTTTATAATCATATAACCAATAACCCTCTAATTCCTTTTCATCTGTATCTCAGGTAACCAGATTGTCAATTGGATTTTAGCTTTGATTTTTTTTTCCACTGTAGTTTCAGTGAAAACTTTTTTGTTTTGTTTTGTTTTGTTTTTTTGGGCCACACCCGGCGGTGCTCAGGGGTTACTCCTGGCTGTCTGCTCAGAAACAGCTCCTGGCAGGCACGGGGGACCATATGGGACACCGGGATTCAAACCAATCACCTTTGGTCCTGAATCGGCTGCTTGCAAGGCAAACGCCGCTGTGCTATCTCTATGGGCCCGAAAACTTTTTTTATACTTCTTATTTTTCAGTCCAAGGTGAGGACTGGAAAGATAGGTCAAAGGACTAGGGTATATGCTTTATCTCAGGCTAGATTCTTTGGCACCGTATGTTTCCTTGAACTTTGCCAGGTGATTCCCCAAGAATGGAACTGAGTGTAGCCCTTGAGCATCCTCAGGTATGGACCCCAAAACCTAGATGTCCGAAGATGTAGTATATATATCCAATGGAATACTACATAAATGTAAGGAGTGATTCAATCATTTAATTCGCAGCAACATGGATGGAACTGGAAGATATTATGTTCAATAAAGTAAGCTAAAAGAAGAAAAAAAAAGAAAAAAAGTGATATCACTTCTATGTGGTATTTAGAAAAACAGCATGAAGTAATGCAATGGTCTAAGTGGGAATTGTCTCAAACACCCTTGGCCCCAGAGTATAGTGAGGTGAAGAAAGGAAACTGAGTGGAGGAGGAGAAACGCAAATTTGAAAGGATGGGGCCAGGGGCCAGGGGCCAAGTGGTCTCAAGTGCATTGGTGGATATAAAATAAGGACAGGAGTAAATATCCAAGCCAAAGCCAACAATAATAGAGTCAAGAGACCCAAACTCTAACATTCTAAACTTTCATTGGTCCTATTATACTGGAAGGCTGAGGGCAATGGGTTGTGGTATGAAATAAATGCTGGGAACATAGTGGAGAGAGGCCAACACTGGTGGTGGAATTGTCCCTGATTCATTGTATGTATGAAATTGAACTATGAAAGATTTTGTAGATCACAATGGTTTCAATAAAGTAAAATTAAAAACAAAGAAAACTATATTTGAGTAAATATAGTCTAGCTGAAAATCAGAGTCTATCTAGAATAATCTCCCCATGTATAAAGAAAAATGACATTTCCTTAAAGGCCAGGAAAGCAAAACACTCTTTTAAAAACTTCAGAAATGGTTTATTACAATTTTATTGTATGAAGTTAGAGGGATGGAATTCACGGTCTCACACATGCAAAGCAAGTGTTTTACAATTGAGCTGCATTAATAAAAAATATTTCATTCAGTTTTGAAGAATTATATTTTGTATTATAGTCTCGAAATTAATACATCCATATCCAACTAAAATGTTTGTATTTCACAACTTAACATTATTAAAATTTTCACCAACTGTTTTTTAACTACTTAGGCTTCAAGGAGACAATTTGGCTGACAGAACAGAAGACATGTCACGAATACTTCATTCTCCAGATGAAATAATCCCAGACTCTTTGGGTAAGGTTTAAATTCAACATTTATTTTGATTTTGGTTACACTTTTAAAATAGAATAAAAGAGGAAAATATCCAAGGTTCTTTTCCTTCATCAGTCACCAGCTGCCTTTACATATGTCCACTATTTGTTCAGGGCTGAGTGTATTAAAAATTTATGGCAAAGAAGAAAGGGAGTTAGAAATGTTGTTTCTGTCTGTCTTTTATTTTGTTTTGGGGCTACAGATATTTGTGAACAGAGGCTACATTTCCAGCTTTGTCACTGGTTTGACAATTCATGGAACCTGTGGTCCTGTAGATTAAACCTGGGCCTCCTTCATGAAAAGCATAACTTAGCCTTTAGCACTATCTATCTAGCCTTAGAAGTGTGAATTCTCAATTTAGTAAATTAAATTATTTGTGGATTAAGTATGAACAGTTAACTATATCCTATTCCCCAAACTATGTACTGTATTCCAAGTTATTTTGAAAACTTCACTTTGTTCTTTTTTTTTTAAACAACTTTATTACATACATGATTGTGTTTGGGTTTCAGTCATGGAAAGAACACCACCCATCACCAGTGCAACATTCCCATCACCAATGTCCCAAATCTCCCTCCTCCCCACCCATCCCCCGCCTGTACTCTAGACAGGCTTTCTATTTCCGTTGTACATTCTCATTATTAGGATAGTTCAAAACGTAGTTATTTCTCTAACTAAACTCATCCCTGTTTGTAGTGAGCTTCATGAGGTGAGCTGTAACTTCCAGCTCTTTTCTCTTTTGTGTCTGAAAGTTATTATTGCAAGAATGTCTTTCATTTTTCTTAAAACCCATAGATGAGTGAGACCATTCTGCATCTTTCTCTCTCTCAGAAAACTATTTTGAATGTTATGACCCAACCTGTATCTGCTGCAAGCAAGTCAAACACCCAATATTTTTTCAGCTCTATTTTTTCTTAAAAAAATATTAGGAATTTGGGGCTGCAGCTATAGCGCAGTGGTAAGGTGCTTGCCTTGCAAGCTGCTGACCAAGGATGGACCTCGGATTGATCCCCAATGTCCCATATGGTCCACTAAGCCAGGAGCAATTTCTGAGCTCATAGCCAGGAGTAATCTCTGAGCTTCACTGGATGTAACACAAAGATAAAAATATTTTCATCTTATTTAAGGGAAAATGAAATGGTGTTTAAGTTGTATAGCCAAAAGAAGTAAAACATATAGACGGTTAATATCAAATATTAACTGAAAAGGTTAACAATAAGAAAAATAATATACAAAATTATTTTGAGTGGTTTAGGAACCTTACCCAGTGAGTCTCAAAGACTATTTTCCGTTCAAAGGACCATACTGTGACAGATATCCAAAGGAGACCAACTGCATGTCAAGCAGTTGTATTATCTCTCTAGCCCAATTATAATTTGAATAACATTTGAATATGCATCTCTTGTATATATCAAACTTAATTGTTCTCTTCTAAATTAGAAGCACTTTACACTTTTAAATCTTATAACTATGATCTTTTTAAGGGCTTTGTACCACTTCAAAACTTTTCCTCATATATTTTTGTAAATTAGAGAGTTAATAAACAACATGCGATCAAATTTATTCTTTTGTTTTGTTGTTGTTAATAATAGATTCCTTACCTGGAACCGAAGAAACACTAATGGAAGCTGGTGAAGAATTTGAAAAAGCATCAAGATTAATAGGTCCTGTAAGTAAATTCCTTTAGTTATTTTTAAATTTAATTTGTATTATTTTTGGTGGAGTCATTGCAAGCAGTATGCTTAAAGTCTGGGGGTCCTACTAGTGATGCATTGTCAATTTGTATAGTAGTTAATGCATAAATTCGAGGTTACAATAAAGTTGAAGCTCTTCAGGGTTGGGAATTAACCCAGCCACTTTGACAGTGCCCTGGAGTCTCCAGAACAATACCTAGTAGTGAGGAGGGGGGTAGGAGGGGTGAACTACATGTTGCCATGAATCAAACTTAGTCAGATACATTCTATTTAACCTCTATATTATTTCTATATTGTCCTTTATTTTATTAATTTTCACAACTGATAGATTTATTTAACGGAAAAATACAAAGTGACTAAAAAGTTTGGGAAATAATATTCTTGATAAAATTAATTTTAAGATATATATCTAGTTTTCCCCCATAAGCACTTGCCATGCAGTGAGCACATGTAAGTAGTTAGCTTTATTTTTCATAGTCAGCAAGGCTATATTAAGCAAATTCAGCAGATATGTCACAGAATTTAAATTAAGGGCATCTCATTTTCTAATGGATTTCATAGTAAAACGAACTAACTTTGAAATAAAATTAGTGCTTTTTTGTTTAGTTTTAAGTCTCTCATTGTACATAAATTACTTTAAAATTAAATAACTTTATTTAAAGATCACTAGTCACATAGTTGACCATCATACACCTGTTTTCAGGTAAGTGGGAACAAAATTATTAAAATATGAAAAATATCAAAAAAGAGAAAAAAAGAGTGCAGCAATAAGAAAACATGAAATTTATTGTGTCTTGCAATAAAGTCATTTAAGTCATTGTCAGAAGGCATAATAAGCTCTTGTCACAAGTTACCCATTCTATTACTTCATTTAATTCATGTACAGTAGGAGGCTTTATATACACACTAGCATCTAAATTGGTTTGTTCCTATAGGAATGACAATATTTCAAACAAATTTAAAAGCAGGGATTCTAAGCATTATTACTGATACAGAAGCTTTTGTGTGGCAAGATTTTGGCTGTGAGGACTTCTGGAAGTATGAGAAGTTGGAGGGGTCTGTCCATACTCCCTCCAAAAAAGTCCTGGTGATATTATCCAAATACTGACATATTTACATTTTTGTTCAGATTTGTATATCTGCAGAGAGCTGTAAAGGAGTGGTGATGTAGGGCCACTGGCTAAGCAGCAATCATGGGTCATGGGTGCAGGGCACATGGTTTCAGCAGGGCAGAGACTTTGCTGCCCTCTCTTCCCAAGATTTCCGACTTTAAGCTGGATGGGCTGTGTACCCTTAATTTTTATGGCCTCGTTGACATCTATTTTTTATTTTATTATATTTTGGTTTTGGGGTCACACCCAACAGTGCTCAGGGGTTACTCCTGGCTCTATGGTCAGAAATCACTCCTGACAGGCTCAGGGAACCATATGGGATGCCAGGATTTGAATCAAAGAACTTCTGCATGCTTGGCAAACACCTTACCTCCATGCTATCTCTCCGGTTCCCGCTTTACATCTATTTTGAGAGCAGAATGAATCTATAGAGCTGGCCATGAGCAGACAAGACAATTGTTTTTTCCATACTTAATTTTTAATACAGTATTTATCACCTAATACTATGAATTTACTGTTTCTCGTCCATTTTCTTTTGCATTTATAGTTTATAAGTGCAAAAATTCCTATGTCCTTTTTACTTCTGCAAGACTAGAAGTTGTGTATATATAGCATTTTTACATATACAATGACTAAATACTTAAGTAAGCAATAATTTCTCTTCATGAAATGAAAAAATACAATGTTTTCCTTGTTATAAAATGGTAGAAGTCTTGACAGCTTTTAGTTCCATGGATCCTTTCCCTTACCACAACATCATCAACTGCTTTCCCACTTCATCTTATGTAAGGATAATATGTATTTTATATAAAAATGATTAGAAACTTAAAGAAGGTGGATCATTTCTCTAGAATCAAAGCTAAAGAACGATGAGGTCACAAATTAATGACTAGTAAATTTCTCTTCTTTTAATCATTGTTAATATTTCTTGTTTTTTAAATTTCTTTTACATAAAATTATTCCTGTATAATGGACAATTTGTTCCATATTTTCCACCAATTATCAGCATTGGTCTCTGTTCCAGATCTGGGAAAAATAAATTAATCCAATCTTATCTCTTGAGAACTGATCTCCAGATACTAGAATCCTATTAAAACATGTCCTTTTCTGAGATGCCTTTTTCTTCAAAATATAGTTTTTTTCAACTGATTATCACAATGTGTAATTTTCAAAGAGTTTAGTACTACATATATATATATATATACATTTTAGAAAGACTCATGTTCAAATACAGTTTATCCAGGGGTCTCAAACGCAATTTACCTGCAGGCCACAGGAGGCAAAGTCGGGGTGATCCTTGAGTGCAAAGTCAGTAGTAAGCCTTGAACATTGGGGGATGTGACCCAAACAACTAAAACAAAACAAGGGCAGGGCCACAAAATGTTGTATGAAGGGCCGTTTGCGGCCCGCGGGCTGCGAATTTGAGACCCCTGGACTTTATGCCATAACCAAGTAAAGGTTCCACATAATTTCCTCACATCATGCCTTAAAATAGTACAAAATATGTATTAGTTTTAATTTATAATCTAGGCTTACATTACTTTTTAAGAATACATTTCTGACACAAAGCGTGATTCAGTCTTCATAATTTCATGATGATAAATCTTGATTTAAAATGTTATACTTTCATCACTTTTGCAAAGATGTGTTTTATTTTATGTGGCGTTATAAGCCTCATACATCATCTTCATATTTGAAAGGATGCCATTAAAATTCCTATATAATCACATTTTAAATTCAAAGATATAACCATAGTATTTTTTGTTTTCTTTCTTTATTAATATTTTTATTCAAACATCTAGATTACAAATACGATTGTAGTTGTGTTTCAGTCATGTACAGAACACCCCCCTTCACCAGTGCAATATTCCCTCACCAATATCCCAAATCTTCCTTCTCCCCACCCTACCCCCACCTGTACTCTAGACAGGCTTTCTACTTCCCTCATTCATTCACATAAAAATATGGAACGTTTCACGAATTTGCGTGTCATCCTTGCACAGGGGTCATGCAAATCTCTGTATCGTTCCAATTTTAGGATATGTGCTGCCGAAGTGAGCACTGTTTTCTTAATAACACCAGTAAGACCTAAAAGAGAGCTTCCGGATTTGCTAGTTTGGTTACCCTTCATATTGACTTCAACTTGGATCTTACAGATTTTTGCTTACTATAATTTTGCATTGTTCTGTTCACATCACAACCTCCTAGTACAAATTATTTTTATCTCAGTTTTACTTAAATCTGTTTATTAGTCATTACAGTTTTTAGTTTTAAGCAGTCTATCAAATGTTGAATGAACAATTTTATATTTTTGGGAATATATTAAATATAACTAATATGTGTTAGAATGATGAACATCCTTCACAAATGTTAACTCTTTTATTATGATAAAAACATGGGTTTAGGGGGCCGGGCGGTGGCGCTAAAGGTAAGGTGCCTGCCTTGCCTGCGCTAGCCTTGGACGGACCTCGGTTCGATCCCCCGATGTCCCATATGGTCCCCCAAGCCAGGAGCAACTTCTGAGCACATAGCCAGGAGTAACCCCTGAGCGTTACCGGGTGTGGCCCAAAAAAAAAAAAACATGGGTTTAAAGAAAATCATCAAATTGATTTTATTTTAGATGTACATTTCTTAAAATACATTTCTCTAATATTTTTATGATAATATTTTGGAGTATTATGTGAAAACTATGACTTTCATCTAAAACCTTCATGGAGAATTGGCACCAATTTTTTTCTTTATTTCCCGTAAAAATACAAATGATTTCAAAGCAAATTTTGAGTCATATCCTGCAAAAACATAAACATGCCACAGATGTTGAAAACCTGTTAGGATTGTTGCAACACATGCTGTCTCTATTTGCTAACTTTGGTGTTGGGTATTGATGTTAATAAGTGGATAACAGATTCATTCTGGTAAACACTTTTTTGCCCCTAATGTTTAAAATATTTTAAATCTGTGTTTAAAATATTTTATGAATATTTGGGTGAAGTCAAGGCAACATTTAGATTTTTATCTTTCCAAATAAGTAAGCCATTCTCTTGGAATTTCCCTTCTCAACTTTTCTTTCCATAGTCTGCAATGCTTTTTGACATAGCTTTTGTAGGGATAAAAGATGGATTTGTATGATTAATTTATTTACTAAGACTGAGCCAACAAAAATAAAATTCTTAGGTGAAAAGCATTAAGAAACATTGCCTTTCATCTTCTAGTTGATAATACTTAAATTTATGTTTTGCTTTAATTTTTATGCTAAATTTTATAAAGATAACTTTACTTAGTGATAACGCATGGTTCAGGGGTATATTTTTATCCTTTATAAAAGAAATGTCATCACATTGCAACTATTACTAGAATACCAATATCTCTGTACCCTGTCCCTCTTTAAGACCCCCCTCTATTTTCTTCAGATAATTTTCATGTGACTTTGTTCATTTCTTTACTTCTCTCTACTCCATGTATGAGTGAAATTACATGATATTTGTCTTTCTTCTTCTGAATATATTGCTTTGTAAATATAACATTTACTTATCCCTCCCAGGGTCATTCATATACTTAACTTTTCCTAGATCAATGATCCATAAAGATTCAATACAAAAGATAGATAAATTTCACAATTCTTATGGTTCTCTGGGGACAAGTATGAAGCTCAGCAGTAGAGAACAAATCTAAACACTTGCACCTACAGTAGGGCATAAGCCTTTGTTTAATTAAGGCCTTCGGTTTAATCCCTGTCCTCTCTACAAGAAACACACATAGAAACACATAAACACACTCACACACACACAATATCTATTTTTCACTCTTAAAAATTCTACACAGTAGTGATAGTACAACTGGTAAGACTCTTGCCTTGCATATGGCCATCCAGTTAAATTTCCAGTTCCATATAAGGTCTGTGCACAGCCAGGAATGATTTCCGAGCACAAAATACAAGTAACTGTTAAACACCAACAGGTATTGCTTTCTTCTCCCCCCCAAATTTCTTTTTTTTTATTTATTTTTTTTTTATTTAAACACCTTGATTACATACATGATTGTGTTTGGGTTTCAGTCATAAAAGGAACACGACCCATCACCAGTGCAACATTCCCATCACCCAAGTCCCAAATCTCCCTCCTCCCCACCCAACACCCGCCTGTACCCTAAACGGGCTCTACATTTCCCTCATACATTCTCAATATTAGGACAGTTCAAAATGTAATTATTTCTCTAACTAAACTCATCACTCTTTGTGGTGAGCTTCCTGAGGTGAGCTGGAACTTCCAGCTCTTTTCTCTTTTGTGTCTGAAATTTATTATTGCAAGAATGTCTTTCATTTTTCTTAAAACCCATAGATGAGTGAGACCATTCTGAGTTTTTCTCTCTCTCTCTGACTTATTTCACTCAGCATAAGAGATTCTGTGTACATCCATGTATAGGAAAATTTCATGACTTCATCCCTCCTGACAGCTGCATAATATTCCATTGTGTATATGTACCACCGTTTCTTTAGCCATTCGTCTGTTGAAGGGCATCTTGGTTGTTTCCAGAGTCTTGCTATGGTAAATAGTGCTGCAATGAATATAGGTGTAAGGAAGGGATTTTTGTATTGTATTTTTGTGTTCTTAGGGTATATTCCTAGGAGTGGTATAGCTGGATCCTATGGGAGCTCGATTTCCAGTTTTTGGAGGAATCTCCATATTGCTTTCCATAAAGGTTGAACTAGACGGCATTCCCACCAACAGTGGATAAGGGTTCCTTTCTCTCCACATCCCCGCCAGCACTGTTTGTTCTCATTCTTTGTGATGTGTGCCATTCTCTGTGGTGTGAGGTGGTATCTCATCGTTGTTTTGATTTGCATCTCTCTGATGATTAGTGATGTGGAGCATTTCTTCATGTGTCTTTTGGCCATTTGTATTTCTTCTTTGTCAAAGTGTCTGTTCATTTCTTCTCCCCATTTTTTGATGGGATTAGATGTTTTTTTCTTGTAAATTTCTGTCAGTGCCTTGTATATTTTGGAGATTAGCCCTTTGTCTGATGGGTATTGGGTGAATAGATTCTCCCACTCAGTGGGTGGCTCTTGAATCCTGGGCACTATTTCCTTTGAGGTGCAGAAGCTTCTCAACTTAATATATTCCCATCTGTTAATCTCTGTTTTCACTTGCTTGGAGAGTGCAGTTTCCTCCTTGAAGATGCCTGAAGTCTCAATGTCCTGGAGAGTTTTGCCTATGTGTTGTTCTATATATCTTATGGTTTGGGGTCGGATATCGAGGTCTTTAATCCATTTGGATTTTACCTTCGTACATGATGTTAGCTGGGGGTCTAAGTTCAATTTTTTGCAAGTGGCTAGCCAGTTTTGCCAACACCACTTGTTGAAGAGGCTTTCTTTGCTCCATTTAGGATTTCCTGCTCCTTTATCAAAATTTAGGTGATTGTATGTCTTGGGAACATTTTCTGAGTATTCAAGCCTATTCCACTGATCTGAGGGTCTGTCATTATTCCAATACCATGCTGTTTTGATAACTATTGCTTTGTAGTAAAGTTTAAAGTTGGGGAAAGTAATTCCTCCCATATTCTTTTTCCCAATGATTGCTTTAGCTATTCTAGGGTGTTTATTGTTCCAAACAAATTTCAAATGTGCCTGATCTACCTCTTTGAAGAATGTCATAGGTATCTTTAGAGGGATAGCGTTGAATCTGTATAACGCCTTGGGGAGTATTGCCATTTTGATGATGTTAATCCTGCCAATCCATGAGCAGGGTATGTGTTTCCATTTCCGCGTGTCCTCTCTTATTTCTTGGAGCAGAGTTTTATAGTTTTCTTTGTATAGGTCTTTCACATTTTTAGTCAAGTTGATTTCAAGATATTTGAGTTTGTGTGGCACTATTGTGAATGGGGTTGTTTTCTTAATGTCTATTTCTTCCTTATTACTATTGGTGTAGAGAAAGGCCATTGATTTTTGTGTGTTAATTTTGTAGCCTGCCACATTGCTATATGAGTCTATTGTTTCTAGAAGCTTTTTGGTAGAGTCTTTAGGGTTTTGTAAGTAGAGCATCATGTCATCTGCAAACAGTGAGAGCTTGAATTCTTCCTTTCTTATCTGGATTCCCTTGATATCTTTTTCTTGCCTAATCGCTATAGCAAGTACTTCCAGTGCTATGTTGAATAGGAGTGGTGAGAGAGGACAGCCTTGTCTTGTGCCAGAATTTAGAGGGAAGGCTTTTAGTTTTTCTCCATTGAGGATAATATTTGCCACTGGCTTGTGGTAGATGGCCTTCACTATATTGAGAAAGGTTCCTTCCATTCCCATCTTGCTGAGAGTTTTGATCAAGAATGGGTGTTGGACCTTGTCAAATGCTTTCTCTGCATCTATTGATATAATCATGTGGTTTTTATTTTTCTTGTTGTTGATGTTGTGTATTATGTTGATAGACTTACGGATGTTAAACCATCCTTGCATTCCTGGGATGAAACCTACTTGATCGTAGTGGATGATCTTCTTAATGAGGTATTGAATCCTATTTGCCAGGATTTTGTTGAGGATCTTTGCATCTGCATTCATCAGCGATATTGGTCTGTAATTTTCTTTTTTCGTAGCATCTCTGTCTGGTTTAGGTACCAAGGTGATGTTGGCTTCATAAAAGCTATTTGGGAGTGTTTCCACTTGTTCAATTTCATGAAAGAGTCTTGCCAGGATTGGTAGTAGTTCCTCTTGGAAAGTTTGATAGAATTCATTAGTGAATCCATCTGGGCCTGGGCTTTTGTTTTTGGGCAGACTTTTGATTACCATTTTTATTTCATCAATGGTGATGGGGGTGTTTAGATATGCTACATCCTCTTCTTTCAACCGTGGAAGATTATAAGAGTCCAAGAATTTATCCATTTCTTCCAGGTTCTCATTTTTAGTGGCATAGAGTTTTTCAAAGTAGTTTCTGATTACCCTTTGAATCTCTGTCATATCAGTAGTGATCTCTCCTTTTTCATTCCTAATACGAGTTATCAAGTTTCTCTCTCTCTCTTTCTTTGTTAGGTTTGCCAGTGGTCTATCAATCTTGTTTATTTTTTCGAAGAACTAACTTCTGCTTTCGTTGATCTTTCGGATTGTTTTTTGGGTTTCCACTTCGTTGATTTCTGCTCTCAGCTTTGTTCTTTCCTTCTGTCTTCCTATTTTTGGGACCTTTTGTTGAGTACTTTCTAGTTCTATTAGCTGTGTCATTAAGCTACTCAGGTAAGCTCCTTCTTCCTTCCTGATGTGTGCTTGCAAAGCTATAAATTTTCCTCTTAGTACTGCTTTTGCTGTGTCCCATAAGTTCTGATAGTTTGTGTCTTTATTGTCATTTGTTTCCAGGAACCTTTTGATTTCCTTCGTGATTTCATCTCGGACCCACTGGTTATTGAGTATGAGGCTGTTTAACTTCCAGGTGTTAAAGTTTTTCTTCTGAGTCCCTTTGGAGTTCACAAATAATTTCAGAGCCTTGTGGTCAGCGAAGGTAGTCTGCAAAATTTCTATCCTCTTGATCTTATGGAGGTATGTTTTATGTGCCAGCATGTAGTCTATCCTGGAGAATGTCCCTTGTACATTGGAGAAGAATGTGTATCCAGGTTTCTGGGGATGGAGTGTCCTATATATATCCACTAGGCCTCTTTCTTCCATTTCTCTCCTCAGGTCTAGTATATTCTTGTTGGGTTTCAGTCTGGTTGACCTATCCAGTGTTGACAAAGCAGTGTTGAGGTCCCCCACAATTATTGTGTTGTTATTGATATTGTTTTTCAGATTTGTCAACAGTTGTTTTAAATATTTTGCTGGCCCCTCATTTGGTGCATATATGTTTAGGAGAGTTATTTCTTCCTGCCCTACATACCCCTTGATTAATATAAAATATCCATCTTTGTCCCTTACAACCTTCCTGAGTATAAAGTTTGCATTATCTGATATTAGTATGGCCACTCCAGCTTTTTTATGGGTGTTGTTTGCTTGGATTACTTTTCTCCAGCCTTTTATTTTGAGTCTATGTTTGTTCTGACTATTCAGGTGCGTTTCTTGTAGGCAGCAGAAGGTTGGATTGAGTTTTTTGATCCATTTAGCCACTCTGTGTCTCTTAACTGGTGCATTTAGTCCATTGACGTTGAGAGAAAGAATTGTCCTGGGATTTAATGCCATCTTTATATCGAAATTTGGTGTGTCTTTTGGTCAGTCTTGTCTTAGATTAGGTCTTTCAGTTTTTCTCTTAAGACTGGTTTTGAGTCTGTAAAGTTTCTGAGCTGTTTTTTGTCTGTGAAACCATGTATTCTTCCGTCAAACCGGAAAGTGAGTTTTGCTGGGTATAGTATTCTAGGTGAAGCATTCATTTCATTCAGTCTTGTCACAATATCCCACCACTGCTTTCTGGCATTTAGTGTTTCTGGTGACAGGTCTGCTGTAAATCTCAAGGATGCTTGCTTGAATGTAATTTCCCCTTTTGATTTTGCTGTTTTCAGAATTCTGTCTCTATCTGTGGGATTTGTCATTGTGACTAGGATGTGTCTTGGGGTGGTTTTTCTTGGGTCTCTTTTGGTTGGTACTCTTCGAGCATGCAGGATTTGATCACATATATTCTTTAGCTCTGGGAGTTTCTCTTTAATGATGTTCTTGACCGTTGATTCTTCCTGGAAATTTTCTTCCTGGGTCTCTGGGACTCCAATGATTCTTAAGTTGTTTCTGTTGATCTTATCATAGACCTCTATTTTCATCTGTTCCCATTCTTTGACTAATTTTTCCATTGTCTGTTCATTTGTTTTAAGTTTTTTTTCCAATCTCTCCTGTTGTATGGAATTGTTATGTATCTCATCTTCCACAGCACCAAGTCTATTCTCAGCTTCTGATACCCTGTCCCAGAGCTTATCCATTTTGTCATTCACTTCGTTTACTGATTTTTTCAGGCCTGTTATTTGACATGTTATTTCAGTTTGGAGTTTTGTGATTTCTGTCTTCATATTTTCTTGATTCTTATTAGTGTTCTGTTCTATTCTATTGATTAGTTGGTTGGTCGTTAACTGGTCATCAGAATTGTCATCTTCATTCTCTATGTCTGATGCTGGCCTGCGTTGTTTCCCCATTGTCACACTTGTATTGTGGGTTTTTCTATGTGTTGTGGTGGTATTCATTGGTTATATGATGCAGGCAACACACTTCTCTGGCTCCGCCCTTTCTGGATGGGCCTGCTTGCCTCCAAGGTAGGGGAGTCCTCTGTGGATGAAGCCTCACACAGGATCAAATCTTAGGCCCAAGCACGCAGCAGAGAAGACAGTCTGGAGAGAAATTCTTGCTTCTGTGATCCTGCATAGTTCTTAGTGTGGTTTTTTCCTTCTTGTGATGGTGTTCTTTTTTTAGAAAGAGTGCACGGCTGCGTAGCGAAGTGGAGCTAAGTGCCTTCTGGAGCCTCTTTTCAGCCCACTCTCAGGAGGTTCACGCAACAGGATAGCAGAGAGACACACACAGGCAGCACTCACAGTTTTTCACAGTCGGGTCCCACTGGTCAGGCGTAGTTTTCACTCGCTCGCTGGGCAGCTTCAGAATGCTGTATTTTTGGGGTTCACTTCCCAGGACTCTGAGGAGAGTCACTGGCTCGCTGGGTAGCTTCCGAATGTAGTTTCTTTGGGGTTCGCTTCCCAGGGCTCTGAGGAGAGCTTCCAGAGTTCAGGAAAGACAGAGAAGGGTAGGACAGGGCTCCCTTCCGGTGCTCAGTTTCCTCAGAAGAAGCACAGCCGGGTGGAGACTCTGCAGGTAGAGCAATCAGCACTCTGCCTGGAAACCCCCACATCCAGCCATTTCTCACTCACTCACTGGCTCGCTGGGTAGCTCCCGAATGTAGTTTCTTTGGGGTTCGCTTCCCAGGGCTCTGAAGAGAGCATCCAGAGTTCAGGAAAGACAGAGAAGAGTAGGACAGGGCTCCCTTTAGGTGCTCAGTTTCTGGTTCGCTGGGTAGTTTCCAAATGTAGTTTCTTTGGGGTTCGCTTCCCAGGGCTCTGAGGAGAGCTTCCAGAGTTCAGGAAAGACAGAGAAGGGTAGGACAGGGCTCCCTTCCGGTGCTCAGTTCCTCAGAAGAAGCACAGCCGGGTGGAGACTCTGCAGGTAGAGCAATCAGCACTCTGCCTGGAAACCCCCACATGCAGCCATTTCTCACTCACTCACTGGCTCGCTGGGTAGCTTCCGAATGTAGTTTCTTTGGGGTTCACTTCCCAGGGCTCTGAGGAGAGCTTCCAGAGTTCAGGAAAGACAGAGAAGGGTAGGACAGGGCTCCCTTCCAGTGCTCAGTTCCTCAGAAGAAGCACAGCCTGGTGGAGACTCTGCAGGTAGAGCAATCAGCACTCTGCCTGAAAACCCCCACATGCAGCCATTTCTCACTCACTCACTGGCTCGCTGGGTAGCTCCCGAATGTAGTTTCTTTGGGGTTCGCTTCCCAGGGCTCTGAGGAGAGCTTCCAGAGTTCAGGAAAGACAGAGAAGAGTAGGACAGGGCTCCCTTCCGGTGCTCAGTTTCCTCAGAAGAAGCACAGCCCGGTGGAGACTGCAGGTAGAGCAATCAGCATTCTGCCTGGAAACCCCCACATGCAGCCATTTCCCACTCACTCACTCACTGGCTCGCTGGGTAGCTTCCGAATGTAGTTTCTTTGGGGTTCGCTTCCCAGGGCTCTGAGGAGAGCTTCCAGAGTTCAGGAAAGACAGAGAAGGGTAGGACAGGGCTCCCTTCCGGTGCTCAGTTCCTCAGAAGAAGCACATCCCGGTGGAGACTCTGCAGGTAGAGCAATCAGCACTCTGCCTGAAAACCCCCACATGCAGCCATTTCTCACTCACTCACTGGCTCGCTGGGTAGCTCCCGAATCTCCCGCCCAAATTTCTACATTGTATTGAAGGTGGCAAATATATGAGCAAAAAGCTAAAATAAATACTAATTGAGAAAGATATTTGGGGGCAGAGAGTGCAGAGCTTAAGAAGAATTTTTTACAAGTGGTTGACACTGATTTGTTCCCTAGGACTACATACGGTCCCCTGAGCAACACCTAGGAATGATTACTAGGAAAGATCCATGAGTACCTAGCCAGAAGTAAACCTTGAGTAGTCCAAGGACTGACTATACTGTCAATCTACCTCTCACAAAACTACTTAGCTGGTTAAAATTCCTTAAAGTTGAAGAAATACGGGGCCAGAGCAGTAGGGCACTTGTCTTGAATGCAGCTGGCCAAGATGGACATCGGTTCTATCCCTGAGTTCCCTTATGGTCCCCCAAGCCAGGAGTTATTTCTGAGTGCATAGCCAGGAATAACCCCTGAGCATCACCAGATGTGACAAAAAAATTTTTTTAAGAAATACTAACAGAGTACTTTTATGAGGTATGTTTTCTACACTGTCCAAGAATTATAAATATTATATTTGGGGTATGTTTTCACTTTTAATATTTTCATCTGTTTGAAGAAAAAAGTAGACAGAATTATGATTTGATAATAGCAATAATAAGTAATATCACCAATATGAATAGCCCTGTTTAATAGTGATTTTGTACGATATCAATTTTCTCAGAATTCATTTCTCTGATTTATTATTTAAATGTGGTCACTGTTCTGTGAAATTTGTATTTTAGTTTCCAAGAAATTCAGGGATTTATCCTATACATTTCAGATCAAGCAGAATTAAACTTTATATTTCTTGGTACTCAAACTCCTCTGTCATAGAACTTTTTGGATCCATGGTATTATGAAGAATTTGAATCTCCTGATATGTAGCACATAAAATGTAGAATTTACAAAAATTAATATTATCTATTGGACAAGAAGGATAATCAGAATTTAAGCATTTGCATTGCATGTAGCAGAACCTGGCTTAATCCTTGCCACCACATATTATCCCCCAAACACCTCCAAGTGTGATATCCAAGAAGAACACAGTAATAAACAGTGAGTGCTCCTGGACAAGGTCTCAAAATAAAGAAATGAAACAACAACAATAATAACTTTATTCATAAAATAAAATGCAAGTAGCCAATAGCAAGATGTAATTATACACCGTATTAAATAGTTAAGAGTTAGAAACTGAATCACAAAATAGGCAGATATTTATGAGTAAGAGGGATCAGAAAGTTGAAGACTTAAAACAGTCATGTTTGTACCTTTTGCAATTAAAAACATCTTAGGGGAAAGAGACTCATGTCAAAAAGGGTGTTTTAAGATCGAAAGGATTCTTAGAAGAAAATCAAAATGAAAGATATAATGCATATCTTAGGTTAGAAAGTATATGCAAGTGATTTCTAAATATTTTTTAAAAGTAGCTATTTGGTTGGATTAGAAGTAAACATCAGTCACTTTTAAGTTTGATAATTAAAACATTTTTATGTTCTAGACACAAGGCAATGACTTTCCCCTCCCCAATTTTCCTGATTTTATTTTAACTCAGAAGTCAGTATTTATATTGATTATCTGAATTTAAGTATTTGCCGTGAGCACTAAATTCCCTCATGGTCTTATGAGAACAAAATAAAAGAATATATTTGTTAGATATAAATAAATACTTATTTGTTTGGGAATCACACCCACTTGTGCTTAGGGCATACTCCTCACTCTGTGCTCAGGGAATATTACTTGGGGGGACCCGATGTGGTGTTGTGTATTGAACCTGGGTGAGTTGTATTCAAGACTATCCCTGCTATTTTATAGCTCCAGACACCTCTTTAATGAAGGTTATAAATGTGAAAATCAATTTATGTGCCCATGTTAGTAATTATACAATTTCAAAAAAAGAGTTTTGGCAGTAAAGACATGTTTCTAAATAAATTTATTTTCATTGGAAATAATTAGCTTTTGTTTATTTGTAAACTGTTATCAGTTGCTAGATCAATAATCCCAATTTCTACACCAAGTCTGAGTTTTAATCATCTAATTAATCCTTGTACAACAAATCTTATGTGCCTCAGGAATGATCTAAAGAAGAATTCCACTGGACACAATGAGTTCTGACTGTTGACACTTTAGTATAGTTTTAATCATCTGAAATAATTTTATTTTACACAATATTCAGGTTGTTTAAATGCTTTTAATTGTGCTGGGAACCTACCTTTATTTTTAAGTACCTGTAGAGATTGTCACTTTATACGTCTGTCTCTTATCTTTATTATTATCTGTAAGGCATACAAGGAAAATTCATATTTATTTAAAATCATTTGGATTTCATAAAAATGATAATTAAAAATAATTGTTATCAATAGCTTTCTAGTATTAACTTTCAGTCAAGAAAAAGCTCTTAGTGGTCTTCTAGACCAGCATTTCTCAATTGGTGTTGACAGGCAGTCACATGAAACTGAGTTCTCAAGATATTTCAATGGGACCACCTGTGAAAATCATGCAATAGGTGACTTTACCATGACACTATGGGGTCAAACAATAGAATGATAGGTCAGAAGAATAAAAACATTTATAAAGGTATCATGGATGAAAAAAGGTTTAAAAACTACCTCAAGATGCTTCTTTAGTTATGAATTTTGATATCCTACATTCTGCTTTGTATTTTGCTAATATTATTTTTTTTTACTTTTTTCAAATTTATTTGTTTTTATTAATACTTTTTTTATTTTGACCAAAGTGGATTACAAATCATTCACAGTAGTATTTTAGGTACATAGTGGCATTGAATCAGGGGCATTCCCACCACCAATGTTTTCCTCCCTCCACCCCTGTTCCCAGCATGCATCCCATATAGCACTTCCTTTGCGCCCCACCCCCACCCCTGGGCTACTAGTATACGTGGTCCCTTCTGTGTCTAGCTTGTTGTAGATTGGGTATCAATTCTGTTGTAGTTGGCTTTGGGTTTAGTGTTTAAGTCTGATCATTTTTTATTGCTAATATTATTTTTACCTATAACTAACTCTTTGCTCATAAAAATCTTATCTACTTCATCATCCTCCTTGGCAATACATTTTATGTATTTCCAACAAATACTTTTTCACACAAATTTCAATTTTATGGTGAAGAAATTGTGATATATTTGATAATTTTATACAAGTTGATAAAAATAATAATGAAAGCAATTTAGAATAAATAGGCGAATAACAAGTTTCATTTTTTTCCTGCATTATATACCTAGTATAAAATCGGGCACAAAGTAATACTTATAAATTTAAAACTAGGCATATTTTAATTTATACATTTGTGAAATGAATAAGAAAAATATGTGTTGATTATAATTTTACCAAATAGAGGCAATAAATTATTGTGGATTTTGTCCTAAAAGATAGTGTTGACATATTGTTGGCAGCTAATTGAAACAACGGGTTGTCTGCTAAAGCATAATTAGTACACATTTTGCTAAACCCTAAAGGCATTTACAATTGCTTTATAAATTTAGCTTGTGGAATTTTTTTCTTGGCATTTATCATTCACAGATCCAGGATGCCAATAAAATGACTCAATGCTAAATACTGTAGTAGGCAGTGATCTCACTAAAATTTGGAGTTGGTGAGGTTTTCCTTTGGAAATTCAGCTCTATTAATTTATAACACACTGGGCATGAAAGCATTTGCTAGATGTATGCAAATATTTTTTTTAAATCTTGTATGAATTCCTAAAACTAATTTTTAGCTATCACATGGGGAAAAATGGCCTAAGATTATGTAATAGCTTACAATAGATGTAGAAACATTGCTAGTAGCTTTTATGATTATTTTCTTTACATAATATCAATTTCTTCCATTGGTAAAATTGTGAAGCTTTGTAAGAAAGGTGGGTCATTTTTCTCCCATTGGTAGAATTTTGACATTTCATTTCTCAATTAAATTATGTGTTTTATTTATGAAAATCAATGGGACAGATGAGTGAAACAACATAGATCCTTTATGAACCAATACAGGAAAAGTGTCTCAGCTTTGTTCAGGAACTTTGGGACCTTTCCAAATGATTCTTAGCCTAGTGTGCTGACTGCACTGTTGGGCTACTTTTGGTGAAAGGGATCAACTAGCCACTACAGTTGATGGGAGACCCCGGGCCATATTCAGCTGTACTCAGGAACCTGCAGGACTGTACCCAGAAAGACTTGGGGGAATATGTGGTCCCAAAGATTTAATTGGAGTGAAACTCTTGGAGGACAAGTGTCTTAACTCCAGTAATATCTCTCCCACTTAAGTATAGTTGAATTATAAGTGAACAGAAGAATTTGGCAGCCTGTTGTGTCCAGAGACACCAAGTCACAAGTCTAAAACCTCTTACAAATAATATAACAAAAGAGAAACAAAATTTTGATATTTTCAGTATTTGAACTTATTTCTAATTCTTAATTAAAGTAGTTATTATCAACTCATATAAATCTCATATTATTGGAATCTAAACAGACTAAAGAGGAAGAGAGAGGGAATTATTTTTATTTTTTGTAGTGTATTAATAGATTTCTACTCATTCTGATTATGACTGTGTATATGGAATGTGCTGCAGTAACCAAAAAGTATGTGAAGTATATATGAAGTTAGAATTTGCTTTGAGAATGGAAAAAAGTTGATATCCACAAGAATGATGCTTTACATTTTCATTTAATTCCTTATCTAAGAAAATTATACATTATACTAAAAATGATCAGATACAAAATACCTTACCACAGAAACTAAAATATTTCTGGACTACCTTTTCTTTTCAGATATTAACTGAATCATAGTAATTTTTCTTTTTTCTTTTCCTTTGGTTTTTGGACCACATCCGGTGACACTCAAGTGTTACTCCTGACTGCGCTCAGAAATTGCCCCTGGGGGCCAGCGTGGTGGTGCTAGAGGTAAGGTGTCTGCCTTGCCAGCGCTAGCCTAGGATGGACAGCGGTTCGATTCCCCGGGGGTTCCATATGGTTCCCCAAGCCAAAAGCGACTTCTGAGCGCATAACCAGGAGTAACCCCTGGTCAGTTACCGGGTGTGGACCAAAACAAAAAACAAAAAAACAAAAACAAAAACAAAAAGAAAATGCCCCTGGCTTGGGGGACCTTATGGAACACTGGGGGATAGAACCACAGTCTGTCCTAGGTTAGCGTGTGGAAGGCAAAGGCCCTCGCATCTGTGCCACTGCTCGCTCGACCCCTCAAATTAATTTTTCTGAAAATTATAAGACATGGTTAGTATAAGCTATAAGTCTCAGAATCTGATTAAACTGAAACACACTAATACATATGTGTATATACTTGTTTCCTAAAGTTTTGATTATCTAATATACTGTCTATTAAAAGAAATTTTGAAAAATATTTTAGGACCTGTGTTGGTTTATGAGCAGCTCTTTTCTTTCCTTTTAAAAATTTTTAAGAATTTATGAACTTTGACTAAATAAGATGTTATGTTTATTTGCAAATATTTAAACTTTAATTTAATATAATTTCTATTATGCTATTTGTTATTTATCCAAATTTGTTTTACTAATTGTATTATTCTCACATTGAGTATAGCATTTATTATAAAATGTTTAAAAATGTGGGGCCAAATGCAAAAGCACAGAGAATAGGACATTTGCCTTGCATGTGGCCAACCCAGGTTCGATCTTCAGCATCAAAATGTTCCCCTGAACCTTTCAGATGTGTTTGAGTGGAGAGTCAGGAGCAACTCCTGAGCATGGCCAGGTGTGACCCGAGACAACAATAAAAATAATATTTGAGGGGGCCAGAGCGATAGCACAGTGTTAGGGCATTTGCTTTGCATGCAACTGACCCATAACGGACCTGAGTTCTATTCCTGGAGTCCCATATGATCCCCAATCCAGGCGTAACCCCTGAGCATGACCATATGTGGCCCCAAAACTGTAATAATAATAATAATAATATAAATAATATAATGTTTGAAAAGTTATTAAATTTAAAAATATAAATAAAATAACATTTATTTTATTTATAGTTTTAAGAATGAATATCTGAAAAATACATATAAAATAAAATAACATTTTATTTTATTTATAGTTTTATTTTTTATTTTATACATATAAAATAAAATAACATTTATTTTATTTATAGTTTTAAGAATGAATATCTGAAAAAAACATATAGTTAAAATATATTGGTACATACCTGGTGGTACTTAGAGATTACACTTGGCATTACTTGATAGTCCATATGTGATGCTGGGAACTGAATCTATGTCAGCTATATGCACAGCAAACATCTCACCTTCTGTACTATTGTTCTGTCCCCTGAAATTTAAATTTTAAAATAGAGTTCAGAGTAACTATCCATTCAATGTCTCTTTATATAACATTGATAATCATTTCATCATTTTTAAAATATAATTTAAGGGGTTTTATTTTAAGGAATTCTAATTTGGTCATCATTTGACACCTTAATTTTAATACCTTAAGTTTAGTCGAAATTATGTACGGAGTAATAATATTTAAATTAATGATAGATGTTAAATGGTTATTGTGTTGGTAGTTAAGTTATACCCAACTGAATTAAATTTCTGCTGAATTTGTGCTCAGGTTATTTTATAGTGTTGATATGAGTCTCAAAAGTGGACCTCGCACCTACAAAACTTATACTCACCGTCAGGCCCCTCTTTACAAGTTTGTTTATTATAATGAGGTTCTTAAATATTTTAAAGCTTAAATATTACATTTCTCATAAGATTTCATTTGAGTTCTTTTCTGAGGCATAGATTTGATTGTGTTTCCGTATTACCTGTGATATAGCAATTGTTATTTTTATATGTTTATCTTGATTCAAAAATAACTGAGAATTAATGCTCTAAATGGATTCTTAGGTTATTTTATTTAAATTATTTTGTTTTCTGGGACACAATCAAATGTGTGTGAAGGCCTTTGTATTGCTTAGAATTGAATCTGGCCATTCTTCTGAGATTTTAATTTAGTAGTATGCATTAAGAATAGTTAAGTATTTATAAAAGGTTTGACATATACAAACTATTTTCAAGTCCTTATTTGCCACTTTGACAGAGGTTTCTCAAAGAATTACATATTATTGTAAAATATATACATGAATTTAACATATTTGCAAAACTTATTTTATCATAATCTTAATATATAAATTATATATTTATTATTTTTGTCTTTAAAGTTGGCTGTGTTTAGACATGAGAAATAATGGACAGAGAAAACTATAAAAAGTTATTTATTTTATCCTACATAATAAAATTAATTTATTATGGAGAGATTAAATAGAAACATCTTTTTCTGGAATAAAATAGCAATATGATCAATTATATCATAACATGATATAATACAATGCTATAAAAATTAAATATTAATAAATAAGATTAATTTAAAATTATTAGTTTTTGGTTATCCATATGGATAATTTCACTAGCTTAATTGTAAATGAATAGGTAAAGCAATCATATAAAAAGCAATCTTCTGTGTCAGAAGAACTCCTTAAAATAAGCTTCTTGTGTTTGAATATGAAAAATATTAAAATTGAAATGCTTTTCAGGTGAAGTTATACTAGTATACCATGGGACCTAAGAGAGAAAGGGCCAAGGTTAAGATAATTGTCTTTCTTGAACACAATCCATGATTCCTCTGACCACAAATTTTCCCTTGAGCGCTGTCAGAAATGCTTCCCTAAGCACAATGGCAGGAGTTAGCCTGAGTCCTGGTGCATAGGGCCTATGCACTTTTTATTAGTGTGAGGATTAGCTGACTGTACTTCAGGATTTTCTCAGTGTTCATAATTTCTCCTGGCAATGCTTTGAGAACTATATGGGATGCAGAGATCAAACTTGAGTCAGCCATGCAGTTAAGCACTTCACCCATTGTACTGTCTCAAGCCACAGCTATACTATTTTTTAAGTTGCAGCTATTAGGGCATATAATTTAATGTTTTTTATATTTAATTAATTTATAGGCATTTTCTAGCAATAGATTACTATGTAACACTAAAGCTATTATCTTCTAATCACGTCCACATAAGTCAATTTTATTTAATGCTTGAGATTAAAAACTTTTTTTTCATCAAATCCAACCAATTGTTATCTAATGTTTAAACTCTTAGTTTATAGAAAATAAACATATACAAATAATTTTAAAATATAAATTTACATTATTTCCATTAGAGGGAGATATTTCCTTTAAGGTGGTTTGCAGCCAAAATCCATTATATTGCACTACTGATAATTCCTTTAAAATAAAAAGTAATATTGTCTAATCTCAGATTATAACCATTTACCAGTAACTATATTGTGCCAAATTAATTCTTTAAGTATAGAGATTAATATTTAGCATTCAAAATATACCTTAAATACACTTTCATCAATTCACAGACTGCTATATTTTGGAATTTTGAAAAAGATAGTCTATATAGGGGCCAGAGAGGTGGTGCAAGAGGTAAGGTGTCTGCCTTGCAAGCACTAGCCAAGGAAGGACTGCTGTTCGATCCCCCAGCGTCCCATATGGTCCCCCCCAAGCCAGAAGCAATTTCTGAGCGCTTAGCCAGGAGTAACCCCTGAGCATCAAATGGGTGTGGCCCCCAAAACAAACAAAAAAAGTCTATATATAATATCTATTTTCTTATTTCTGAACACAATTAAAATAGTAATTAAAAACAATTTCTAAATTTGAACAATATTAATTGGATTTTTTGTTGAAGTAAAATGATTACTTGTTATAATTCATTTTATATTTGTTTTAATTAGTTCATTTGGCTGTTCCCTCTTTTGTTTATACATGTTAATAAGAATTAGGTTCTCTTGATGTGAGTTATTAATCAAATAAAACTCGTATCTGTCTTTTATTATATTTTTAATTTTAAACTCTGCCTCTAAAAGAAATTTTTGAAATTTTTAGGCTACAATTTGTATATATATTTGTTTTTCAAGCTGTTTTTAGAACATGTGTTTCTTAATAAAGTTAAATTAGGTCTCCTATAAGTAGCAGAAAATTGGTTTTGTTTCCTGACCCATCTACAACTCTATCATTTGATTGGTAAGCTTAGGCATCTCGTGAAGTTATTGAAATAAAGGAATTTACTCATTTACTCATAAAGGAATATCACTTATTTCTTTCCTAGGATTTTGGGTGTGTGTGGCGTTTTCCTTTGACCTTACTACATTTTTATTTTCTAGGCTTTGATATCTATTTCATAGTAATCAAGTTTTATTTGCCTTTTATTGTTCTTTCAAAGTACTTTTGTCTTGATATTTCCATGACATTTTACAACTAGAATTTAGGTTTAAAGTTCATATTTCCTATTAAATATCAGTATTTAGGTAAGTTTTTTTATAGGTAGTGGTGGCCATGGTCGTGGTAGTGAAGAACACACCAACTCAAAAGTGCTCAAAGATCACTTCTTTTAGGGCTCACAGACCATATTGCATTCAGATCTGCTATGTCCAAGGCAAGTACTAGGACAGCAAGGCTATGCTATTTCTTCCACCCTTTTTCTTCCACTTTAATGAGGCACCATAGGTGATTAAGCTCTAAAAGCAATAATTGTAAAACTGAGTCAAGTGTAAGATAGACTGCACTAAAGAGTACACTAAAACACAGCCTGTACTGTATTGAATTGGGCTTTAATTTTTTTTTTTACAAAACAAAACAAAACAAAAAAAAAAAAAACCAACCTAAAATAGTAAAAGCAAGTTGAGTATTTTGTAATTTTAGAATTTGGCTGGCAATAAACTGCTAACAATCCATAATGCAGCCCTATATGTAAAATCCATTATAAATAAACTTTCTACAACGCTGGTAATTAAATTGGGTATTTCTCAGTCTAAATTTACTAAATAAACCTTATCCATCTTATCCATTATTCTATCTGATTTAGAATAGCATATAAAAAGTTACTGTTCAACAAATTAACTAATAAATGAGAAGTTACTTATTTGTCCTTTAATGTTGCTTTATATTTCAGTGTTGTTTTTAAGTAGACAATTTCTGTGGTAATTATGTAGTAATATTTTATATTATGAGTTTTTACATTAATTATTAATTATTGTAGAACAAATTAAGTAAAAATAATTTCACTTTTGATATCTGAAAATGTGGTTGCTTTAAATTTGAGTGATGTCCTAACTGAATGCATAACTGATGTGGTGTCATTTTTATCCAGCATTTTGATGTATCATACCACACTTATTTTTTGCCTACAGTTTTTTTTTGGATAAATCCATATTGACATATCATACCATTCTCTTTTTTCTGCCTATAAAGTTTTATTTTGATAAATCTAATGTAATCTTGTAGGGTTTCCTTTTTAATAAATCTTTGCTTTATTTTTTTCTTTATACTTTCAGGTTTCTGTCTCTAATTTAGCTTTTAGCATATTAATTACAATGTTTCTTGGCTCATCTCTTTGGGTTTTTTTGTGTGGAACTCTTAATCCAGATTTGTAAAATACCATATTTACACTTCTTTCTCTTTTTCTAAAACTACTTATATTTTAACTATTTCCCTGGAGGCAGATTCTACAGAATCAAATTAGCTCATGGCCCTGCATTAAATACCTTAACTTTCAGGAAAATCTCAATTCTCTGTTGACTTATTTCCTGTACACAACAACAACAACAACAACAACAACAACAAACTGATAGTCTGCATTTGTTAGACTAGTTACATTCTATTTTATATACAGCTATTGACATAAAAGAAAAGCAAATAGATTTAATTATTTAAACTATTTTGTCTATGTTTTTGCAGCTTTGGTCAGTGATGATGTACAAATGTAAAATAAAGAGACTATTGAAGATATTTTTACAGTCAGTGATATATAACACAACATAAAATTTTGTCTATCCACAAATATGTGACTGGTTACAAATATAATAAAAACATTTATATGATCCTTTAAGTTTATAAAATGCTGTTCAAGTATCATAATAATTTCTGGAAGTAAATTTTTCTATTATTGCCATTTTAAAGAAGGAAGAAAAGGGTTAGAGAAAAGAGGTTTTCCCAAATCACAAAGGATTAAAAAAAATTTTTTTTTGGTTTTTGGGCCACCTGGTAATACTCAGGGGTTACTCCTGGCTATGTGCTCAGAAATTGCTCCTAGTTTGGGATGCCAGGGACCGAACCGCGGTCCATCCTAGGTTATCATATACAAGGCAAATACCCTACCACTTTTGCCACTGCTCTGGCCCCAAGGATTAAAATTTATGTAGATTATTTTAGGTGTCTTTTAGAGTTTGAGAAAATAGGTGGCAGTAAAGCTTGCAAAATCGTGAAATTATTTTATCTATTTTTAATAATTACATACCATAGTTAAATGGTTAAACACCATAATTAAACACCATAGTTACAAAATTGTTTATAATTGATGAGTATTAGTCATAGAATGTACACTGCCTTTTCACCAGTGCACTTTTCCCATCACCAATGTCCCTTTTCCCTCTCACCACCCACTTCTGCCTTTCTGTGGGGAAGACATTTTTCTTGTTTCTTCTCTTCCTCCTTCCCCTCTTTCTACCAGCACCTCCCCCCCTCTCCCTTCCTTTTAAAGTTGACCAAGGCTGGTCTGGACCCATGTTGGGGTCTAGGGTTGGAGATGCCCGAGCCATGGGAGAGGTCCCAGGGATCGGGGTGCCCAGGGTCCGAGGAAAGCCCAACATTCAATTGAGGAGACACAAACCTTGGAGGAGACAATCACACATAGTTTATTCAATCACTGAGCTCTGGGTCCACTCACAGCCACCTGACGCAGCAGGAAATTATGTCTGTAGTGAGACCCTGAGCAATTCCCCACACAGGTTTTTAAGGAGTTTTACATGTAATTAGCAAACAGGTCAAAGCATTTCATAAGCTATACAAATTGTATGGTTTGAATTTTACCAATGACAATCTCAGAAAATAGCACAAATCCTGCCCCTTCATGACCTCACAGGTGTTCCACCCTGAGCCTGATGTTTTTCCTGATAAAGGTAGTCCTCTCAGGTGGTCCCTAGGTGTGTACTGATTTGGCTTGGGTAATGTCCCTTGATGGCAGGGCAGAGGTCCCCTGTGCCAGGGTGGAGTTGTCATTCTGCGTTGTGGGCTTGACCATGAGGAAGGTCATGAATTTCTTTTATTAAAGAAAAATCTTCTAGCAAGCTAGTGACAGAAGCAAGATCAGCATTAGTCTTAACTAATTTTATGATTTCTATATCACCCAATATTTGTTATGCTGTATTTCATAGTGCCTTGATTTCCTTTTGAAACTGTTATCATGTACTAGAATTTATCATGTACTAGGTGTCACTGTGGGCTGTTAAAACTTTTTAGCCAGCAAGTGGCAAAAGCAAATTTAGCATGTTCTTGACTCATAACTACTTTGACCTAACATTTACTCTTGGTTATTAAGTTATCATTTTTAATTTCCCCAATGTCTTTTGGGTCACTTTCTTAAAGATCCTGTTATTTTCTCAGGGTGCATCAAGTGAGCAGGAGTAATTCTTATCTCCTTGGGCCAGTAGGCTGGGGCCCTTGGGCAGTGAGGCTCTGCCTGCCTGTCAGGAATTCTGAAAAAAGTTACTGGGGAAAAAACAATTTTAAAAGCAAGGAGGGGTTTTTCTAGGCTGTTTGAAAAAGGGAAAACACAAACTTTGTAAGAGGAAGAACTAGTTTCTTGCTTACTATATTATTCTAATCTACTGTTCCTAAATACTATTCTTCCAAGAACTCAGAATTAAACTCAAACTTCATGTCTGAACTCAAGGCCAAACTTTTTCAAAATCAAACATTTGGAGCGGCTGTTGCAGTATCAGGCTTATCCCAGTATATGGGGCCATTTATGACTGTAGGAAGCCGGTGTTCCCTTGGCGGGATCTGAGAGATTTCCCCAAATAGGGCTAAGTCCAATGGGGGGTTGCTGAACAGGGAGGCTCAAGCTTTGTTTTGTCTGTCTCCCAAGCCTTACAGATCTGAGAAAGTGTTCTCCGGCAATCGACGATACCCAGTTAAGGGGCCCAGTTGGGGTCGTATTCCGGGGTTGCTTTAACAGATGGTGGGAGCATGTTTGGACGCTGACACCAAGAGGGACCAGGCTGTGGTACCATCCGAGAGTCAGGGGAAAGGGTGAGCAACCCTGTTAAGCAAAGAAGGACACAAACAGTGAAAGCATTTTGTCACCCCTGCCACCGGCTTGACCCTGCCAGTCAGGCTGACCCTCAGGCTGTGTAGTGTTCCTTGACATGCCGTTTTAAGGCTCAGTGGGGTATGAATACCTTGCCAGGATATCTCCACGGGGATCCCTGAGTGAGGTTATACTTTTAGGGAGGGCCATCCCACTGCATACCTAGCGCAGAGTGATGTTAAATCTCTGTTACATCATCAATGTTCACTTGAAGATATTGCTGTGTTAAGACATAATTTGAAATTCAGGGTCCGAGTATAAGCATGACTATTTATCTCCCTAGGTCAGGTAACCAGCTAGTCTGGGGCCTACCCTGTAGTATGGGCCTGTCTGCTTGTCAGACTGTTTTATCTCAGGGCTAAGTGGCAGAGACCTTTAGATGGCAGAGTCTATGTTAACTAAAAATCCTTAGAGGCAAACATGAACAAAAGCCAATAACCTTATTAGTTCTATTTAAACCCACCTATTATCAGGAGATCACTATTCTTATTGGGAACTGTCACACTATCTTAAAAATACCCCGAACTTCAACTGTATTCTACTGTATCATTTTCCCCTTTTGTGTTGTATATCATTCCAATCTTGGAATGTCCCTGATGTTATGGGTCACTCTAGCACAAGTTCAAGTATTGCTACCTGAGCAACATTCTTGACCAAGATTTTGTTCTTTAAATACAAGTACATTATTAACAGTATCTACAGCTGTTCTATCTTAGGTGGGTAGATGGGTGTATATATCAAATTAAAGGCTAAAGTTTGAGAGGGATACCCAAGGCAACAATTTGACCCACAACCCCTTTCCCACAGTTTGGGTAATTGTTAAACCATAGTCCACAAATAAGTTAGATGTTCACTCCCAGCAGTCTTACATCCACCTGCTGTCATCTGGTACATTAGGCTGATCTTTATTCTGCCCTGGTCCTGGAAGTTGAGTTAGATGAATGTGCAGAGGTTCCCTTGGAGTCACCAGGTGGTCCATCCAGGCACTAATCACCAGGGCTGTGGACTTCTGAGAGGTATCTGAATAAGACTCATTATTAAGAGGTTCCCAGGGGGCTTTGTATCCAGGAGAATTGTCTCCTATACTTGGTGTTTAACAATTTTTAGGAGAGACCACTATCTTTGCTCCTCTTTTTTTTTTTTTTTTTTACTATTTGAATATCAATATACCAATTAATGCTTGCTACTTGCTCTAACCTCTAGGATAGATATACATGATATAATCGTCAATTATTCCCCTTGGAAGATTTTTCCTGATGATCTTTCTACTCCCTATTTCCTCCTAGAGATTTCACCACCTTAAAAGTCATGAAGAGGGAGCAGGGCTGAAGGTCAATTCTTCTGTAGTTTCTTCCTGCTGACAAGGGACTGTAGTTTCTTAGATAGGGATGAAATCTCATTTTTACTCTAAATGAGCAGCTATCTGGTTCAGTTCTGCAGTGTCTCAATATCTGAAAAGGATCAGATCAATTAGACAGGGGAATATTACTTAACTAGTGAGGTCTTGGAGCAGTGAATGGTAAGTCTTGTTATCTGTAACAATAACCCAGAAGTTAAATAATAGAAGCCAAAGCATCATGGATTTAGGTTGCATGTCTTACTCCTCCTAAACTCCTAGGAAATCTTCTTTGTCAGCCAAGAGCTTAAAAGTACCTGCTTGTCCCACAACCTTGCCCTGTTAACTCTATTCCCCTAAAAGAGGAATTCTGGGGTCCCTGTACTGATTTCCTGTCTGCATGAGGAGTGATCCCCACTACAGAGAGGAAAGCTTCCTGCTTGTTTTTAGGCAAAACAACATGATGCTGTGACATATAAATGGTACAAATAGGTGCTAAGAAGGGAGAGAGAAAAAGCAAATGTTATTTAAATTTGCACAGAAAATCTTAAAAATCACTTGATTATTGTCTAGGGGCTTCCTGCAATTACATTTTCCATAATTTTATTTCTTTAAAAAATGACCTTATTTTAAAGTTCCTTGTGATATACTTATTAACATTTTAGCATGTCTAATCCTACAGAAAGTAGTTTGTTTATTCTCTTGACTCTGGTTTAAAAGCAGAAGACATACTAGACACCAGATATTTATGCACAAATTTGAACAAAAAAATTAACTTTGAATACCAAAAAAGAATGCTCATTACTTATGGCAGACTCAGACTTTTCAAAGAGTTACAATTACTAATTAAAAAAAATCTTTAAATTGAATTTCTATGATTTTTAATAAAATTTCTGGATATTTCCTTAAAAATACTAAAACCTTTATTCTTTAGATGTTTATAGATTTTTACAATCTCATTTCCCCCAATGGCATAGGAATATTATAACATGTTTTAAAACATTCAAACTTCTTTTATACAACACATTAGCCAATTTAGCTAAGGTTTGATCATCTAGTCTAATCTGACAGTTTCTTTATTAATGAATATCCTCAATTCCTTTAGTCTTATATGCCTGCTCCTTTTTATTTTTCTAGTTTTATATATTATTATTACTTTATTTTGCATACCCACCTATCCTTTTACATAAATATTTGATAAGATTTTCAATTAAAACATTTAATCAAAATTAAATTTTAAGTCATATTTTCATTTTATACCTATGAATATTTCATATCAAAACTCCTATATGCTAGACTAACCAGATTCTTAGACTAATATAAAATATAAACTCTCTTAAAAATTTTCAATGTTTGCAACCAAATGGAATTATAAGTTTCAAGATATGACCTTTCCTATCAAATTTAATTACTTTGTTCTCCTTAATAACTTAGAACATTATCCAAAATAGTTCTTTTTCTGTAACTGTTTCAAGTATATCATTCAGCGATTTCTAAAATTTGTCTTATTTCTTACAAAACATAAAAAACAACCTTGTTGATTTGTTGTTAATTTGATTTGTTGTTAATTTGTTGATTTGTTGTTTATTCAAATGCCAAATTTATGACAGTGCCCAGACGTATTATATCCTAAATCCCAATCACCCAATTACTTAGGTTTTACCAAATTAATTACGCAATCTTAGTAAATAAATAGGTACTGTGTAAACGAAGATAATCATTGCTTTTTGAATCTAAGTACTGCAGTATAACTTAAGTTGTAAAAATTATAGAGATATTAAGTATGACTCTAATTTGTCTAGTTAGACACCTTCACCATAAAGGACCCAAATTTAAAACATTTTTGTGCCTGTCTAAAATTTTTAATGCCCCAAATTTGTCTTTTACTGGCACCCCTTAGGGTGAGTTGCAGTTTGTACTATCTGTATTAGGACCTACTTAAAAAAGAGGTTTATCACAATACTTTGCAACCTTACCATTCACATTATTTATTTTGTAGAAATTTAGCCACATGTAGATAAATTCATTTTCCTCTGGTCTCAACTAAGGCATGGTAGGAAAAAAGTATTGCAAAGTCCAGATATTCCCCGGGGCAAATTTATCTTTGATGGCCATTGAGAAATCTGGGGTTTACGACCCCCATCAACCTCTGCCATGTCCCTAGAATAGCTAGGCCGACTCAACACACAATTTAAACAAAAACACAGGATACACCACAGAAGACAACAATATAAAGCAGTCATGAGGCCTCTTATCATGCACGCAAAGACACTCTCCCAGGGGAATGAGCTTGGGGGTCCTGGGTCTACAGGGCTTGGGATTAGGCTCCTGGGGACTCTGCTTGCTCAGGAGGAGACCCTGGGGATGCTTTGCTCCCTCTCAGCCTGGATGTCATTCCAGGCTATTGCTTCCCTGGGTGACAAAAATTGAGGGTAGGGCTAGTAGTCAGGGTCACACCCAGGGCAGAAGGGATATCTCTCTCTGCTTTTCCAGGTTGAAAAGCAGCTGAAAAAGAAAAAGAAAAAGAAAAAGAAAAACATTGATCGCAAACCAGTTTGTAAAGCTACAGGTTCTGGGAACCCGGCCTGGGCTTATAGTGTGAACACTACCATAAATCTGGGAAGATTTATTTACCATAAATCTGGGAAGATTATCATTTTAAAGTGCCCCGATGTCTTTTTGGTCTCTTTCTTAAAGATCCTGTTATTTCCCCAGTATGCATCAAGTGAGTAGGAGTAATTCTTATCTCCTTGGGCCAGTAGGCTGGGGTCCATTGGGCAGTGAGGCTCTGCCTGCCTGTCAGGAGTTCTGAAATAACTTGCTGGGGAAAAAACGACTTTAAAGGCAAGGAGGGGTTTTTCTAAGCTGTATGAAAAAGAGAAAACACAAACTTTGTAAGAGAAAAAACTAGTTTCTTACTTACTATATTATTCTAATCTACTATTCGTAAATACTATTATTTCAGGCTCTCAGTAAAACACAAGAACTCAGAATTAAACCCAAACTTAATGTCTGGACTCAAGGCCAAACTTTTTCAAAATCAAAAATTTCCAAACTTAATTATCTTCCTCCTCCCCCCTCCCCTCTCCTCTTCCTCCTCCCCCTCCCCCTCCTCCTCCACCCCTTCCTCCTCCTCCTCCCCCTCCTCCTCCTCCACCCCTTCCTCCTCCTCCTCCCCCTCCCCCTCCTATTCCTCTTCCTCCACCCCTTCCTCCTCCTCCCCCTCCTCCTTCCCCTCCTCTTCCTCCTCCTCCTCTTTCTCCTTCTTCCCCTTCGCCATCTCCTCCTCCTTCCCCTTCCCCATCTCCTCCTCCCCCTTCCCCATCTCCTCCTCCTTCCCCTTCGCCAGACCCTCCTGCTCCTCCTGTCCCTGGTCTTGTTCCTCTTCCTCCTCCCCCCTCTCCACTTCCTCCTCCTCCTCCTTCTTCTCCTCCTTCTCCTTCTCCTTCTCCTGTTAAAGTTGAGCAAGGCTGGTCTGGACCCATGATAGGTTCCAGGGTTGGAGAGGCCAAAGCCCGGGGAGAGGCCCCAAGCATCGGGGTGGCCAGAGAAAAGCATATTTGTCCACCTCTTCCCCATCCTCCTCCTCCCCCGCCTCCTCCCCATCCTCCTCCTCCCCCGCCTCCTCCCCATCCTCCTCCTCCCCCGCCTCCTCCCCACCCTCCTCCTCCCCCTCCTCCTCCCCACCCTCCTCCTCCCCCTCCTCCTCCCCATCCTCCTCCTCTGCCTCCTCCCCCTCCTCCTCCCCCTCCTCCCCCTCCTCCTCCCCACCCTCCTCCCCCTCCTCCTCCACCTCCTCCCCATCCTCCTCCCCCTCCTCCCCATCCTCCTCCCCCTCCTCCTCCTCCCCACCCTCTTCCCCCTCCTCCTCCTCCCCCACATACTCCTCCCCCTCCCCCTCCTCCTCCTCCTCCCCATCCTCCTCCCCCTCCTCCCCCTCCCCAAGGGGCCCGTAATACTACTCTTGTTCCTCTTTCTATTAAAGTTGAGCAAGGCTGGGGTGGACACATGATAGGTTCCTGGGTTGAAGGTACACAAACCTCGGGACAGTTCTCAGGGATCAGGGTGCCCACAGTCGGAGGAAAGCACCCTCCTCCTCCCCCTCCTCCCCCTCCTCCTCCTGTTAAAGCTGAGCAAAGCTGGTTTGGATCCATGTTAGGTTCTAGGGTTGGAGATGCCCAAGCCTGGGGAGTGGTCCCAGGGATCGGGGTGCCCAGGGTCCGAGGAAAGCCCAACGTTCAATTGAGGGGACACAAACCTTGGAGGATGCAATCACACTTGGTTTATTCAATCACTGAGCTCCGGGTCCACTCATAGCCACCTGACGCAGCAGGAAATTATGTCTGTAGTGAGACTCTGAGCTATTCCTCACACAGAGTTTTAAGGAGTTTTACATGGAAATGAGCAAACAGGTCAAAGCATTTCATAGGCTATACAAATTGTATGAGTTTGAATTTTACCAATGATAATCTCAGAAAAAGGCGGAAATCCTGCCCCTTTATGACCTCACAGGTGTTCCACCCTGAGCATGATGTTATTCCTGATAAAGGTAGTCCTCCCAGGTTGTCCCTAGGTGTGCACTGATTTGGCTCAGGGAGTGTCCCTGGCTGGCAGGGCGGAGGTCTGCTGTATTTCATAGTGCCTTGATTTCCTTTTGAAACTGTTATCATGTACTAGAATTTATCATATACGAGGGTGGATGTGTTACTCTAGGCTGTTAAAACTTTTTAGTTAGCAAGTGACAAAAGCAAATTTAACATGTTCTTGACTCATAACTACTTTGATCTAACATTTATTCTTGGTTATTAAGTTATCATTTTAAAGTGCCCGGATGTCTTTTTGGTCTCTTTCTTAAAGATCCTGTTATTTCCTCAGTATGCATCAAGTGAGCAGGAGTAATTCTTATCTCCTTGGGCCAGTCAATTAGCTAACCTGGGATCCCTTGAGCAGTGAGACTCTGCCTGTCTGTCAGGGGTTCTAAAATAACTTGCTGGGAGAAAAAACAACTTTAAAAGCAAGGAGAGGGTTTCTAAGCTATATGAAAAAGGGAAAACACAAACTTTGTAAGAGGGAAAAACTAGTTTCCTGCTTACTATATTATTCTAATCTACTATTCCTAAATACTATTCTTCCAAGCTCTCAGATAAAACACAAGAACTCAGAATTAAACCCAAACTTAATGTCTGAACTCAAGGCCAAACTTTTTCAAAATCAAACATTTCCAAACTTAAACTTCCTCTTCCTCCTCCTCTTCTTCCTCTTCCTCCTCCTCTTCTTCCTCTTCCTCCTCTCTTCTTCTGACTCACTTCACTCATCACAATAATCTCTATATCTATCCATGTCTATACAAATTTCATGACTTCATTTGTCCTAATGGCTGCATAGTTGTTGTTTTAATTTAAATTAAAATGTCCTAGAGTTGGTGTGGGAATGGTGAGGCCATTATCAGCTCAGAATGGCTCCAGCTGCCTCTTAAACCCAAGGGTCTGAAAGCTGTAGGGTAATGGCAGAGAAACTCACAAAGCAGTCAGATGAAGTCCCAAGAGTCAGCCAGCTTTATTTCACAGTCCTAACCTAACATATACATTTCCTCACATGACTTCTATGCTAAGCCTTTATTCTAGCAGCTACTTCTCTGCTCCTTCTGGCTCTCTCGGCCTCTGTCTCCCTTTTAGCTGCTTCTCTAGGCTTCCTTGCAGACGGACTCCCTTTGCTGATGCTATTGCTGCTGCTTCGTTGCTGATGCTGAATCTGATACTGAATCTCTGTTGATTCTTGCTTTTGCCCCACTTCTCTCTCTTTCTTAATCCCTCTCTCCCCCTATGCAGACTCCTCTACCCACCCATTCCAGGTATGGGCAGTTCTGTTTATTCAGGTGGGATAAATAAGAAGTTGTGGGAAGGGGATACCCACCTTCTCCACCTATTTTGTGTTATTACAGAAGCATTATTGATAATGCTAAAGCAGTAGTAATAAAGTTATTTATACTAAATAATAATTTTATTTAGTTTTATACATTTATTTAATAATTTATTTATTTATTATTGGAATAAATACAGACCCTCAAATCATTGAAATAGACTTAAGTAATCTAGGACTGATCCCAAGGCATAGTATTAATTAAAATTTGATAAAGGGTAAAAAATACAAGAAAATTACAAGAATTGAAGAAAATTCTCTTCAACAAGTGATGTTGGGATAACTTGTCAATTACTTGCAAATATGTAAACTCAGACCTTTCTTTTTTTAATATAATTTTTATTTTGATCATAATGGCTTACATATTGTTGACAATAATATTTAGGTACATATTTACATAAAATCTGGGGGGATTCCCATCACCAATTTGTCCTCCCTACACCTCTGTTTTGTTCTACCTCCCATATCCTCTTCCCTCACCCCCAGGGCTCCTAGAACATGTGGTCCCCTCTGTACCTAGCCTACTACTTAGTAGTCTTGCACCTGTTTGGTCTTGGTGCCTCCCTTATTTCCCCCTCTAACTGGGAGGCAGGACTAGCTAGTTCAAGTTACGTGGTTTTGTTTGAAGAAGAGAAAAGTAATAAACTGGGGTAAAAGTCTAATATGCCGAAAATGGGCGGAATCCTTCTAGATGCTCTCATCATTGGTTTGAGAGATGAAGGAGGAAAAAGAAGGTGAAACACCCCAACAGTACAAAAAGAAGTGTCAAATATCCAGTGAGCACTCCAGTGATAATGATAGGCACCACAAAAAAAGCCATGGTCTTGAGATAAGAAACTTGGCAGAGCACATAAAGAAAGAAAAGAAAAGAAGAGAAAAAAATAAGTATAAATGGGGACAACAACTTCAATAACCACACCAAAACAAAGAAATCGACCAAAAATAGATAGGTAAATAAAAATAATAATAAATGAAGATAAAAAATAATATATAAAAAATAAACAATGTTTTGTGCTTTTTTTCCCCCTCCTGCCCTGGCACAGTAAATATTGGGGTCATTCGAAAAGGAATTCACTTGACCTAAGAGATATGGGGTTTCTCCACCCTTGGAGTATATTGTCATGGGATTAACTATAGAGTCTGTTCAGGATCATTTACTCTCCCGGTGGTGCTTTTGTGGTGTTTGGAAGACTTCTGCTCCGTCCTGGGTGATACAATCAGACCTCCATGTCTAGAGATCTCAGTATCTGCACAGGTCCAGGCATGGGACTTATGATGAAGTCAGTCTTTGTGGTTCTAGAAGTTCTGTTCCCTCAGTGTCATTTTAATCCATCTTCTGTGGTTGGTGGTCTTGGTCTTTGCACTAAACCTAGGATGGCACCTAGGATAGCGGAACTCAGACCTTTCTTAACACTATGCACAAAATTATTCCCTATTATGTTTCCATATATACTGCATATGGAAAAGATAATTCTGTTTGTCCTTCTTCTTCTGGCTAACTTTACCAATATTCATACTTTCCAGATCTTTCTTTTCTTTCTTTCTTTCTTTCTTTCTTTCTTTCTTTCTTTCTTTCTTTCTTTCTTTCTTTCTTTCTTTCTTTCTTTCTTTCTTTCTTTCTTTCTTTCTTCCTTTCTTCCCTCCTTCTTTCCTTCTTTCTTTCTTCTTTCTTTCTTTCTTTCTTTCTTTCTTTCTTTCTTCTTTCTTTCTTTCTTTCTTTCTTTCTTCTCTCTCTCTCTCTCTCCCTTCCTTCCTTCCTTCCTTCCTCCTTCCTTCCTTCCTTCCTTCCTCCTTCCTTCCTTCCTTCCTTCCTTCCTCCCTCCCTCCCTCCCTCCCTCCCTCCCTCCTTCCTTCTTCCTCCTTCCTTCCTTCCTTCTTCCTTTTTCCTTCTTTTTTCTTTCTTCCTTCTTTCTTTCTTCTTTCTTCTTCTTTCTTTCTTCTCCTTTCTCTTCTTTCTTCTTTCCTTTTCTTTCTTTCTTTCTTTCTTTCTTTCTTTCTTTTATTCTTTCTTTCTTTCTCTTTCTTCCTTCCTTCCTTCCTTCCTTCCTCCTTCCTTCCTTCCTTCCTTCCTTCCTCCTTCCTTCCTTCCTCCCTCCCTCCCTCCTTCCTTCCTTCCTTCCTCCTTCCTTCCTTCCTTCTTCCTTTTTCCTTCCTTCGATCCTTCCTTCCTTCCTTCTTTCCTTCCTTCCTTCCTTCCTTCCTTCCTTCCTTCCTTCCTTCCTTCCGTCCTTCCTTCCGTCCTTCCTTCCTTCCTTCCTTCCTTCCTTTCTTTCTTTCTTTCTTTCTTTCTTTCTTTCTTTCTTTCTTTCTTTCTTTCTTTCTTTCTTTCTTTCTTGTTGTTATTTAGCCTCATCCCATCATTCTTTCTTAAAGAATATGAAGTCTCAAGAACTTTCCACTAGCAAGTATAGGAATTATGTCATTACTGTTATATATTACTTTCCCTATTTTTCCCAAAGCTACATTTTTTAATAACTAAGCTTCTTTACACCTATTATTTTTATCCACTGAAAATTTAAATATTTATTTTTCATATCCAAGTTCAGTAATACTTATCAGGTATTGCAAGGGGAGTTTTGGGTCATACCCAGTATTACTGACAGGACATCCTTAATTATGCTCACTATACTGGCATTATCTCTCTGGCCTTTTATCACTTTAAAAAATCTAATCACTATTATTATTATCATTGATCATGTTTTGATCTGTTAACTTCATGTTTTGATCTGTTAACTTCAAAGACTTGATCTCTAATTTGCATATTACTTCAACTTGGTGGATAAAACTATTCCTACTTTTTAGCACTAGGAACTACAACTTTTATTTCAACTACTAGGAAAAACAAAGCTGGCATAAATATTGTCACAGAACAAGAAAATATTACAACTGAGAGCTTAGAGATATGTTTTTATTCTCTAACCTTTAAATTTTAAATTACCATATTTGCTGGCATATAAGAAGACACTTCAACCCATGAAAAACTTCCTAAAAGCCAAGAGTCATATTATATGCTGGTATATGGCATGATGAAACTTGTTCCAGCTTCAGGGACAAGTGATCCACACCCCTCTTACTTTTAAGAAGTAACTTACTTTTAAGACTTTTAGGAAGTTTTTCATGGGTTGAAGGGTCGTCTTATACGCCGGCAAATATGGTACCTTATGCTGCTATACAATTGTTTATGCACATATTATGGCTGAAACACACTATGCACAAAGGAACAATAGTGAGGCAAAGCATTGTTATTGAAAAAGACACCAGATCATAAATAGAAGAAAACTCAGTCTTTAATCAGGAAATTTATTTGTGATTTTTATATTTTATCCATAAACTCTGCCACCTTTTTCTCTTTTCAAGATGATAAAATCACAATGGTTTCAATATAAAATAAAATAAAGAAAAATATCTTGAATGAAATAATGCTATTTAAGAATCTGCTGTGAGTGATTACATACAGAGAGGACTGGAATAATAAATTAGCTAATAAAAGCTGGTAATAATATGATTTTCCACACCCTAAATTTCAAGAAATTTCTAACATTTGAAAATAAATTAAATGAAAAAGAAAAAAATTATCAGGAAATGGAAAGAGTCATAAAAGCAATTCAATTTCCTTCTATTCCTGAAATAAAAGGATCATCATGTAGGTGCAGGGATCCTCAAACTTTTTAAACAGTGGGCCAGTTCACTGTCCCTCAGACCATTGGAGGATCTGACTATAGTAAAAACAAAACTTATGAACGAATTCTTATGCACACTGCATATATCTTATTTTAAAACGAAGAAACAAAACAGATACAAATACATGTGGCCCGCAGGCCATAGTTTGAGGACCACTGATAAGGCATAGGATTAGAATCCTAAGGTTCTGTGGAAAATAGTTGTGTTTCTTTTACCCAGTTTCAGTTCCTGTTGATCATCTCCCCATTTCTACCCTTTCTCTTCAATGAAGAAACATTCAGAGCTCTTAAAACTTACCCTCCATGGTACTATAAACTAATAAACTAGAACAGTGACTATAATTTATCCCACATTGTAATGTGACAGATCATAACTCAATATCTAGTTGCTATGAGTTGGTTTCAGATAGTATGGCTTATTTCCAGGGAGAAAACAGAGCTTGTAATTCTAATTACATGGCATTTCAAGCAGAACCATGTCCTAATATTGGAGAGAATTAGAGTTGACTGTTAGGAGAGTCACCAGGTTTAGAAAAGTGTATTATTATAAAAAATACTCAAGGACCAAGTGTATCAGATAATGCCTGGGCTCGGAAACACACAAAAGGACTTAAAAGTTTAATAATTAAAGATCCTAGTAAAATAATATAGAGTGTCAAAATGATTCTAGAAAAAAGATATTAATGTAATGTTAAAACAATTTTAATCCTCATTGTATTGGCATATACATTGTATTTGACATATAAGCGTTTAGTTTAGTAGGTTGCAATCTATTTGACATTTAGGTTTACAAATTCTTGTTTATTAAACATATAAATACTTTAAGAAATGTTTGCTATATGAAGAAAAAACATTAAATAGAAGACATTTTCAAGTTTAAATAGAGTTAGGAGAGCTGAGTTATTTTATTGCGGCATGTCTTCCTAAAATTGTAAAACTAGGTTTGACGAATTAAAGAATAGACTTATTTCGGTGAATTAAAAGTGTAATAATATTACCAGTAATTTTTCAAAATATGTAAATTTTAAATGTATACTCAATACCATGAAATTTCTTTAAATGATAAGATGAAAGGTTTATGTTTTAATTTTACTGCACTTCCAATTTCAGATACTTTATATGGAAAACCCCAACAGCAATTCAAATCTCAAGCATTTACGTTAAGTGGTATTCATCTTTTTCTGGACTGATCTGGATTAAAGGAATTTAAGACCTCAAAATGACAACATAATTGTGTTAATTATGGTAGAGCTCTTTCTTCATTAAACTTAGACAGATGGTAGTGTATTAAATTCAATGAAATTAAAATCTTTTGAATTATAAACAAACAAATCTTTAAAATATTTTTATCTTGTTGGAATAATTCAAACCTATAAATTTAGTTCTTAGGGCCTTCTTTTCTTTTGGTCTAAGTATATATAGAATTTGAGAATTTGTTGACTGACTCATGGTAGATCTCATTGCATCTTAAAATACCATCTTTTCCTACCCTATTCACTGGTGTCAGTGGTAGCTGAAATTCATTCTTAGCATGTTTGTAGCATAGAAATAATTAAACATCTTTATATGCTCTTAATAAGAATCATAATTTCTACCCTGGAGACCTGATTGTTAATTTTTTTTACCAGAACATGTTAATATTAAGACTAAGGTGAGAAATATAGGGACTAATATATAAATCACTTCGTTTGTGCAATTACTTTGTCATTCACAGCTGGGACTTCAGCACTTGCTTCCCAGGATCATGTTTTATTAGAGAAATTACCATAGTACTTGAAATATAATATGTATTTAGGATTTTCCAAATTTAATTAAAGTGGGAACATTTTCTCTGATTCTTTCCCAAAATGTCAGCAGAATGCCATACTCTGTTGAGTTGGAAATTGTTTGATAATTTCAACATTATGTGGTATGTTTAGATGGCATTTCTCTTTCAATTGGTTCTTCTCAAATTATAGGAATTTTTGTATACGGAAAATGTGCCATAAATTTGATAACAGTCTGAATCCAATCCTCTATTATTTTGCTAAAGAATATAAAGTTTTTACAATAATAGATAATATCTTATGGAGCTTTGTAGTTTTGCACATTATGTTCTTCAACAACTGCTTAAAACCAAATGACAGCATACTTTGCAGTCACATTTCTGAAATACTTTTAGAACACATGATCACTAATTTGTAAAAAAAATTTAGCACTGGTCACTCAGATTGATATGTTTGAATGATAAATGTGTGTGTATATATGTGTGTATATATAATACGTATATACACTATTTGAAATGCGAGGCCCTGTTTTAATCTTCCAAACTGAGGAAAAAACACTGCAAGTCTAAACAAACAAAAACTAACCATACTATTTAAGCATGTCTGTTGCTTTGTTAATTTTCTAAGACATATATATTTTCTGTTAACATGTGCCTACCACAACAACCACCGCATAAACTTCATAAAAGAAAAGTAATTACATGATCTCAGTCTTGAAAACATTTTTGTCTCAAAAAGATTGTCTAAAACCTTAAACTGAGTATAATTGTACTATAAAGAAATTTTATAATGCAGACTATATACCTAATGTCAATTCAGCCTTAGGAGACAGCTTTTCAAAGATTGCAAGAAAATTAAATAAGTTTTAAAGGGAGAATTAAACATCATTTTAGTTCCATAAATATTATTATATCTTATCTTACTAGTTGACATTTCACTGCCTCTACTAAGAAAATCCATATAAAACATAGGAAAATGAGAATCTCAGGTATATTTTATAACCCTATAGAAATTTGCAGACAAAATTTACATATGACTTGGGTCAGCACTGTCCTCTAAAAGATACTTTCAAAACCTTTTTTGATTTTAGAAATGTGGTTTCTTACATGATAAAGGGGATTCTGATGAATGAATAACATGTTCCATATTGCTGAAATTGACTAACTTTGATCTGTCATGCATGGCTTCTATGTGAAGTTTCTTGGTGTGTGTTCTTTTTTTTGGCGAGAAACAGAGTCACGGTCAATGGTGCTAAACCCTTTCTGTGGCTTTTGGAGAGGTCAAGCCATGCTCTCTTCAGAAGCAGGAAAGTCTGAGAAGAATGTTCCATCTTCTATGCAAATTCCTAGTTCTGCAGTTGATGTCTTGCCTTTACAATGTTTTTCAAATAATTCTGTGCAATTAACTACAAAAAATAAAGTCACTTGAAAAGCAAGTATTTGATTCAACAAACTGATTAAAATATAGAGCTACATGGATCACATTATGCCAAGGGAAAAATCAAAGTAATAAATCATGTTTCAATCTAATCACACATTATATTGATCATTAAAATGAAAAAGTATATCCCAAAAGTGTTACTTTTAACATTTCTTCTAAAGCCTGTGAAATTGCTACCTTGGTTCAAAGTAGGAAAATGAAATTAAAACCTCCACTGAAAGTGAAGTTGACAAGAATGTTCTTTCATGAATACTTTACATTGAGGCCTAACATTTCTTTTTGATGCAAACAAGGCTTTTAAGAAACTAGAAAGGGATATTAAACAGCAGGTGAATGTTGGAACCTTGAGACCAAAAAATACATTAAGAAAATTTAACCCATCCAAATTACTCTGTGCACTGGAATAAATCTAGAGCTAGAAAATAGAGTAGATTTACCCTGTCACAATTAACTAATGTTTGAGTTAACTTGAATGATAGAGTTTACATGGAAAACCTACAAGATTTTTAAGAAGTTGAAAATATAAAGCCAGTAAATGATCTCTACCTTTGATATTCTAATTTTGAAACTTCTAAAAGTATATGAATGCCACATATTACCATTCTTAGGGAAATAAACACGTAGAAATAGTCCAACTAAAATTTGCTTCTTCATGAAAACCAAGGTAAAATAGATTTTTTGAGCATCTATATTTATCTATATTGTTTGATGATGGGTAGACACATTGGATCATTTTTGATGTACACCTACTTTTTTATTTGTTTTTTTTAGGCACACCTACTTTTAAAATAATTAGTGCATTGATATTATTTATGTCCTAAAATATATTTTCTGAAGATTTTGGGACCACACCCAGTGGTGCTTTTGATAGGGTTAGCATTGCACAGGCTATTAAGTGCCTTAAATTGTGTATCATGTCTTGGCCCCATATTCAAAATCTTCTTGAGATAAGTTCACCTTTAAGAAATTCCTGGAACTATAAAGTTGAAAATTCAATAGCACACTAGAACACTTTTTTTGTTCCTTACTCTAATTAAATATTTTAGGTTACTATAAATATTAACAAAGTTTTGACATTCTTTCAGATTGCAGTAAATTATTTCTTACTGAGTTTGAGGAAGCAATATTTCTAGAAGATAACAGAATAGATTAATGTTTCTAGCTTCAAAATAAAACCCAACTTTAGCTCTTGAAATCTGCCTGGATTTCACTGCCAAAGAAGAGTTATATCCTACGTGAGTGAGTTAACCCCATTGAAATTTTGTTGGCACTAAACGTAGTGAATTTGAAGAAACTCCCTCTAGATTCCAATAGTAAAACTCCTCCTATAAAGGCATGTTTATTACAGCGGTGATAGTAATAATAAACCAGTAATGAGAATTGCCTTAACATAAGTTTATTAGTTGCTAATTAGTTATTAACTTTGTCATTGATATTCTCTAGCAGAATTTTTATGTGCAATAAACATTATTGTGCAATTTTGCAGATTCAAAAACTGCTACCACAAAATTAGAGTTTCTTGTTTTACTTATTTATTTAATATTGGTTAGGGTCCTATGCCCAATGGTGTTCAGTGATTACTTCTGGCTTTATACTCAGAAATTATATCTAGCACAGCTTGTAAGTACCCTACATGGTGCTGAGGATTGAACTCAGGTCGCTGCCTGCAAGTCCAAGGGTTATACCCACTGTAGTTTTGCTCCGGTCAAGTCTGTAATCTTTTAATATTGCAAATCTTGAGAGGAGTAGAGCTGATTTTGACATCTACATGGCTCCACAACCTTAACAACTTCATTAATAGCTGCTTTATTGTAACGTTATAGTCAGCTACTGAATTGTAGAAGTTCTACTATAATTGTAGAGTCTACTTAATTGTAGAAGTAAGGTGAAATGTATCCTACCACTATAGAATGCTATTGAATACTCAAGTGCATTTTGTTTCTTAAATTCCATATTACCTGTATGGGAGTAGGACAAGAGAGAGGGGCCAGCATAGCATCACATGGCCGCTGCCATTCAGTACACTACTCTGACAAAGAAAACATGCTTGACTGAAGGAAGGAGACAGATTGGGGAGGTTATTTTCCTTAGATGGGGGAACTGACAAAATACAAGTATTCCAATTCTAGAAACTAGTTCTACTGACAAAAATACAAGTATTCCAATTCTAGAAACTAGTTCTATAGGGTTTGTTAAGTTAGGAACTAATTTAATTTTTCAGACAGCTCCATTGTCCTGAATTTTTATTTGCTATTCCTCTTAAATGTAGACACTGTACTTAGTTTTCATAAGTATAATTGACACTAAGTAACTTACTATCATTAATACATCATAACTATACTTATATCAATACCCACCAAATATTTTCATGTTCTTATGCTAGCCATTTTGTTATGTCTAAGGATGCAGTGCTGAGCAAAGGAAGTCTTATAGTTTAGTTCTAAATTTTGTCTTCAGAGATGAAGGGATATGTACCTTTTATCAATTGAAAGAAACATTACTGTGAAGTGAATTTAAAGTTTAATAGCAGAAGAAGTTATCAAAGTCAAACTGAAGTCCCAGCCCAGATAAAATATTTCTCTGAATGACTGACCTGTGTTCACAGTTTAGACACAGTTCTTGTAAGATACATGAATCTATTAATCTTTAGAAAAGATGTCATTGGTTAATTACTAATATTTTTCCTTTAAAGAACAAGTTTAGTTTCTGATATTTTTGGAAAAGAAACCTTTTCATAAGTTTAAAACAATCCCTTGGTGTTCCAAAGTCAATTGCATTATAACTATCTGTGTGGGGAAGATGTAAGGAAGGACCAGATGTTATTTGAATCACTTATCTTGAAAGAGAACCTTCTGGATCAGGGTTAGTAATCTATCATGTCATGTTGGCTCAGTAGTTTCTAAATATGACAGAGGCAGATCCAAACTGGGTTTTTCTAATATTGTCTTTGCCTTTTTACCACTGGGTTCTTGAAAGCAAACAATCACATTGCATTGGGTTTTCCAACACAGAAAAGGCATTTCCAACAAGGCAAAGCAAAGTATCCTTTGTCTTTTGAAAAAAGTTCTGTAAATTTTGTGCCATTCCATGTTTTTTTATTAGCACCAAAAGTAGTGGGAGTAGGGATGATTGAAACCAACCAGCTTTCATAGGTTTCACTATTAAATCTTTATTGAACAGTTTGCTGAACATTCAACATTATCAGAGAGATGATTTTTTTTTCTTAATTTTAAAATCAGGCTGACCCAGCTCTTATATTTTTCTGCGCTTTAAAGATAGGAGTACAGAGACTAGATCATGAATTCTGGAGTTTAGGGATTCAAGGTCAAATTTGATTTTAATGATTTTATCTCTAAGACATATTTGGGCAAAAGAATGAGTTTCTCTGCCTCATTTATGTTTACTCACAAAGTAAACATTATGTGGCTTCAAGAAGGAAGGATTGAGATAATTTATATTTGAAGTGCTAAATATGACATTTCACTTGCTCACAGTTACTCAGTATTGTCCTGATATTGTACACTGAAATTGTCCAACAGGGGTAAAGTAAGCAGGCAAGTACGTAAGATTTACTATTACATGCCAAGTTCTTCAATTCACTAAGAATAAATGTGATGAGGCTCAGACTATCCTTGGAATATTTTCAGTTTATAGAGGTCAAGCAATGGATGCACGATTTGAAAGTCTAGGGTGGGCTCTCTGAGAGCAATAAAATGAGCCATATTCATGGTTGCCCTATTTGGATTATAAATTCTTTCCCTTTTTTACTTGAACATTAATAAAAGTGTCTCCCTATGAACACATATTTGTTTGTTTTGTTTGCTTGTTTGTTTCTGGTGCGATTAGGGTTTGAGATAGTCCAGCCATACAAATGATAATAGTTAATTCATCACTCCTCACATACTCTTTCTCTCTCTTTCACTCTTTTTTTATAATCTGAAACTAAGTCAGGCTCCTTAGTCAGCAATAGATTTACTGGAATTCACAGGGTGGAATATCCTCTCCTAAAACTAGTGATATATTAACATATTTACATATGTTTTGAGAGATCAGGGAGTATAACACCATTACTAAGAACTATCTGTCTTGGATTGAACATTACATGTCTGCCAACTTTATTCCAAATGTAGGCAGAAAGAATTATAAGAGATGGTGGCGACTTGATGTCTGTGTGGAAAACCGAGTCCTCTCAGAATTGCACTTCTTTTCAGCCCAAGTGCAGATAACATAAAGCATGCAAATGATTTTGGGTTTATTTTATTTTGTGATTTTTACATGGATCCCCCATTTAAGTAGTATATCATAGTTAAGATAAATTTTCCTACCAAGTAATCATTATTCTCCTTAAAATTTGGACATTGTTACAAACTCAGTAATAAAGGCTATTACTTGTATTTTCTCTGTTCTTAGACATGTTGACACAGTAATGAACTTGCTGTCATTTTTATTATCAGGTTAATATAAAAACCAATATTTTTAGTTTTAACAAATTGCCTTTCCAAAGAGTGTGTCAGAGATTGTAAAGGGAATTATACTTTTAAAAATCTCTATAGATAGTGTATGTTTATCTGGGTAGATGTCTGTACTTATTTGTATATGTACAACAAATGTCAATTTTTAACCCAGTAAGTATCATTCATTTACTTTAAGAGGAAATACGTTAATGTTATTGAATATTTTAAAATATGTCAAAATCACCTTTATTTAGTTGAAAACAGCTATGAGTTTTCATTTGTGTGGTAAAAGTAAATATTAAAAATTGAATTTATAAAAATTGAATTTAAAAAAATTAATTTTCTTTTTCCTTCAACTTGTTCTATCATCCCATGTGTTGAACTTTTTTTTTTTTTTTTTGGTTTTACGGTCATACCTAGTGGCGCTCAGAAGTCACTCCTGGCAGGCTCAGGGAACCATATGGGATGCTGGTATTCAAACCACCATCCATCCTATTGTGGCTGCATGCAAGGCAAACACTCTACTACTGTACAATCTCTCTGGCCCCTAACATCAAACTCTTAATTATGAAAATATGTTGAGTATGAATAAGCACTTTAAACATATATATATATGTATTTTATGAATATGTATATATTTGTAGAAGTAAATATGCCATATTTTGTACTATTGGTAGAAAATTTGACAAAACAACCTATTTTTTATTTGTCCATTTCATTCAACACTATCCTCTGTGTTTACTACCAATTTGTTCTTTATATCTTTGATTTTTTTGATTAGTTTGCTTGTATCTATACATAACTTATATAATATAGTATTTTTCATATGTTTCTTTGTATGGCTTACTTTACTTAGCATAATACTTTTGAAGCTCATCTTTATTTTGGCCACACCAGGCAGTGCTCAGGGCTTATTTCTGCACACAGGGGTTAATCCTGGCAGACTTGGGGTGCTGGAGATAGAACCTGGGTCAACTACTTACAAGGTAAACACCTTACCTTCTGTATTATTTATTGCTCTAGCCCATACTTTTCTTTTATATTTATAAGAATTATTCAATAATGTGTTTAGTGACGGTATTATTAAATAAACAGGCACCGACAAGAGTGCAGAAATGTATTGATAAGTGTATAAACTGAAACACATGGGAGAGAGAGGTATACAGAGTTACTTGCATGGTGAAAATGACCAAAAAAGTTTCCAGGAGAGGATAGTTTCCAGATTAATTCCTAGATAAGAGGCTAGCAAGGTTCAATATGAGGAAGGAAAAGAACAGCTTCCTGGGAGCAAATTGCAGTTGAATCCAGTCAGAGAAATGCAAGAGAATTGAATACAGTCTATGATGTTAGACTTACGTGTCGTAACTAAACCAGAAGCAATTAATTTCATTTCTAGTTCTGTACTTTATAGGTATTACTCTCAATCTTTGCAGTAAAAGCATTGTTTATTTTGGGGGAAATATCCAGGAGTGTTCAAGCCTTCATATGTTGCTTATGGTTCTGTGTTCAGGAATTACACTAAGTGGGCTCAGGGGACATATGGAGTACTAGGGAATTAGCCTACATTGCCATCTGAAAAGCAAGCACTCTACTCACTGTTCTGGCACTCTAGTCTACATTGTTTTTCTTTTTAACTTTTTTCTACTTATGAAGAAAGAAATGAGGAGTCTACATGACTTGATTCAGAGACTATGAGCCTAATAAACACACACACACACAAACACACACACACACACACACACACACACACACACACACAATTCTTTCTTAGTCTTGTTTCCAAGCCTAATATTCTTTTTTTCCAAATTTGGAGGTGGAACTTCCCAGGAGTGTTTAGTGACATGTTTATTATTATGTCCTCCTAAATCATTAGGTGATACTTAATGATTTCAAAACTTAACCTCTCTCTTACTCACAGAAATGAACTAATTTTCTGTGCATGGAATTTTTGCATTTTTATTTAATTTCTTACAAGTGATCAACACAATCATTGAAGACATATAGTAGGTTCCCCCTAAGTCATTTTACATATACTTCAACCAATTTAACTAATGCCGTGGCTTATTTTATTTCCTATCCTCTGAAAGAAAAAGGCTTCATGTCCAAAGGAATCAATTCACAGATCAACGATGGAATTTTCTTAGTCTTATTTTCTTATATTTAAACTAGAAATAATAACTATGCCAGCTATTGCTAGTGAGGATTTAGTTCAAAGATACATGAGATTAGTCAATGGTAGAGAATACATAAACACCACTGTTTTTTAATTTAAACTACATAGTAAAAGCTAGGTAAATTGTGAAAATTTTCTACCACAGAGTTCTGAATTAAATGAAAGAGGGTCAATAACTTTAGGGACAAAAATTACTCTAATCTTATCTGTATTACCAAGTTGACCCAATATAAATGTTTTTTTCCTAAGTGAACTATACTACTTCAGAATCTCTCCCCTCATCACTCCACAGCTGTGTACTGAAAGAAATATTTTTCTAGAAAAATATTTTTATAGCAGTCCAAATAATTTCAGAAGCTTCTGATTCTTTTATATGACCAAATATGGAATTTAAGCAATAAATCAGATTTCCTCAGTGAAAAATTTAACAGAAATCTATGAACAGAAGAACTCCTATAACCCACTGCCTGTTTTTCACCTTACTAATGTAGCAAACACTTTTCCATAATTTTTCCCACCTGTTTTTTGTTATGGCACTAAAATATTGTGTCTTCATTTTGAGAAAAATAATCTGTCTCAGCTAAATGTTCATCCATCAGCCCTAATTGGAAGAAAAAAACTTTAATTTCTTCTTTATATATTAAATATTCAATTTAAAATTTCAGTCACTCTTTAAATCTCTTCTATAAAAATACATTTATTTAATAATTCTGTATGTGTCCTTTAACATAAATTTCTCTCCATTTTAGTCATATTTCCCTATAATACACCAAACCTAAAAATGATACTCTAACTTAATCAGCAATGTACATTCTGAAAAGCAATAAAGTATGGATGATAATTCTTGTGCCTTCATTTGTGACATCTATGATTAAAATAACTTTGTTGTCATATACTGTAAGCTATGATTCATTAAAACTCCCTCTTTTGGTTCCTAAATTTTTATTTGGCAATATTTTTCTGCTTTATTTTATGTATGTTTTGTTAAGCATTGTCTAGTATTTTAAAATTATTTTCATTGAATTGGTTTCAATTTCCTTAAAACATAAAATATAGGGGCCGGGCGGTGGCGCTAAAGGTAAGGTGCCTGCCTTGCCTGCGCTAACCTTGGACGGACCGCGGTTCGATCCCCCATATGTCCCCATATGTCCCCATATGTCCCATATGGTCCCCCAAGCTAGGAGCAACTTCTGAGCACATAGCCAGGAGTAACCCCTGAGCGTTACTGGGTGTGGCCCAAAAACAAACAAAAAAAAAAACCAAAAAAAAAAAAACATAAAATATACTATTGTGTATTATTTTCTTAGTTGCTATTGGAACTTTTTCTCCTGTACAATATAGTAGCCAACATTTTCCTCCTTAAATTACTTGGTTGAGACATACTGTATGTGGTGGTCAGCCCTCAGTCTGGTGTCCTGCCAAGTGAGTGAATAAAGTCACACTATATTTTAAGGCTGACACTCTGTGTGTAAGTTATCTTGAATAGTGTGATTTCTGTTGTTTCTGGGCTCTAACGGGCATTCTACAGGACTAAAGAGAACTATTTCCCAGATGCTTGTGATCTTCTGAAATACCTCAGCTGACTTGCCTTTATTGAACTGATATGTTTAAGGAACTAGCATTGGCCATAAAATGAGTCACATTTAATTTCTAATCTACAATTTATCTATGGGTTCAGTGCTATATAGCTTGATTCTGAAGTTCATTTTCAAAAAGTATATACTATTTGTCTATAGTTTTTTTTGAGTTAACACAGTGAGTATAAAAGTAGACTACACATGTTATAAGAATTACTCTTTTCTATTGACAATCTTTGGCATTTAGATTCCCAGACCTGGCAGGAGATCTATTCTGGCTCCCTTGCTTCTGATCCTAGATGTTTTTACAAAATGCAAACACATGCAAAAACATTGTAATAAACCTCAATGTTCAGTCATGTTCACCAAGACTTCAAAAGATGTTTGCTTTGAACTTGATTCTCAAGATGGGCATACCTTCATGAGAATGGAAGATATCATCTTACTCTGTATGATGTGGTTTGGCCCATTTCAAGGACCATAGTAAGCCTTGTTCTATAAGGCACATTAACTTTTCTTCTTGGTCTATGGATTAACATAAAAATTTATTCCTATAGAACATCTTGAATCTCTAGTCCTCCCCCAAAGACAAGGCTTTCAGACCACAAAGGAAAATTGTATTGAATCAAAGGGACTTGGAATATAATCATAAATTCCACACTCTGCACCCTGTCTTACATTTAATGAAGCATTATAATTGTGGTTAGTAAATGTGTCAGATATTAGCTGATCTATATAAACTATTACTTTGTAGTTACAAAATGTGTACGTACCCTGTAGTTAGCAAAGTTGAGATTGCATAAACATACTTTCAGTGAAATATCTTCCCCACTAACTCTTCTAGTTTGTTTGCATTTAAAAGTATTATATTTATTCACAAATATGACATTGAAAACCACCCTGATTGTCCTGAGTTATCCTTTGATGTCTCCTCACTTTATTTCAGCTCATGAAACTGAAGGGATTTTTGTTGCTTTTGTTGTTTAAAATTTTAGCAGGGTGTATGTGGCAGGAGGTAGGACTTATTCATTATGTAGAATGTGTCACTGGTCTGTCCCTGTAGCCTAATACTGGGGTTAGGCCACAGGTTTTAACACCTTGCTGCTGTTAAGAGTCTGAAATTTTTTCAGGTGTATCAAGGACCATACCCTGTGGTGCTTTAGCTCATCCAGAGCTATATTCTCTCTTGGTCTTTGATAATCTCTTTTTTAAAAGAAAGCTCAAAATATTTCACTCTTCTATTGATATTATTTTATTAATCATGCTTTTATACAATTTTTGATGATTATTCAATTCAAGAGAATAATTTTTAAAATGTCTTCCTGTAAGTTATGCTTTGACTTATTTTCTGTCTATTCTAAAAACATTGAATGTATGATTTCTTCTTGTATTTTGCTATTAGAATCATCTCCATTATGCAATTTCTGAAATATTCAAAATCTTTACACAAAATTTGTATTTACATCTTCCCCATTCATGGTCTTATATTGAATATTAAAAGATAATAAAGCGGAAAACCGGCAAGACTTTGCAAAAGCAGGCTCCCTGTGTGTGACACCAGGCTGGGAAAACCCACAAAAATACACCGGCCCAGTGGGGCCCAACTGTGAAAAACTGTGAGTGTGACCTGTCTATGTCTGTCTACTGTCCTCTTGCGTGAAACTCTTGCGAGTGGGGCAAAAAGAGGCTCCAGCGGAGCACGGCCGCTCCGCTTTGCTACGCGGCCGTGCACTCTTTCTAAGGAAAGAACACCATTGCAACAAGAAGGAAAAATTACACTAAGAACGGTGCTATATCACAGAAGCAAACATTTCTCTCCGGACTGTCTTCTCTGTTGCATGCTCGGGCCTAAGATTTGACCCAGTGTGAGGCTTCATCCACGGAGGACTCCCCTCCCTTAGAGGCAAGTCAGCCCATCCAGAAAGGGACGAGCCAGAGGAGTGTGCTGCCTGCATCATATAGACAATGAATACCACCACAACACATAGAAAAACCCACAATACAAGTGTGACAATGGGGAAACAATGCAGGCCAGCATCAGACATAGAGAATGAAGATGACAATTCTGAGGACCAGATAATGACCAACCAACTAATTAACCTCTCAGATAAGGACTTTAGACTAGCAATATGGAAGATGCTCAATGGACTCCAAGAAACCATGGATCGAGTTGAACAATACACTAAAAAGAACCAAGAAAATATGAAGACAGAAATCACAAAACTCCAAACTGAAATAACATGTCAACTAACAGGACTGAAAAAGTCAGTAAACAAAGTGAATGACAAAATGGATAAGCTCTGGGACAGGGTATCAGAAGCTGAGAATAGACTTGGTGCTGTGAAAGATGAGATACATAACAATTCCATACAGCAGGAGAGATTGGACAAAAAACTTAAAGCAAATGAGCAGACAATGGAAAAATTAGTCAAAGAATGGGAACAGATGAAAATAGAAGTCTATGATAAGATCAACAGAAACAACTTAAGAATCATTGGAGTCCCAGAGACCCAGGAAGAAAATTTCCAGGAAGAATCAATGGTCAAGAACATCATTAAAGAGAAACTTCCAGAGCTAAAGAATATAGGTGATCAAATCCTGCATGCCCGAAGAGTACCAACCAAAAGAGACCCCAGAAAAACCACCCCAAGACACATTCTAGTCACAATGACAAATCCCACAGATAGAGACAGAATTCTGAAAACAGCAAGATCAAAAGGGGAAATCACGTTCAAGCAAGCTTCCCTGAGATTTACAGCAGACCTGTCACCAGAAACACTCAATGCCAGAAAGCAGTGGTGGGATATTGTGACAAGACTGAATGAAATGAATGCTTCACCGAGAATACTATACCCAGCAAAACTCACTTTCCGGTTTGACGGAAGAATACATGGTTTCACAGACAAAAAAACAGCTCAGAAACTTCACAGACACAAAACCAGTCTTAAGAGAAAAACTGAAAGACCTAATCTAAGACAAGACTACCCAAAAGACACACCAAATATCGAAATAAAGATGGCGTTAAATCCCAGGACAATTCTTTCTCTGAACGTCAATGGACTAAATGCACCAGTTAAGAGACACAGAGTGGCTAAATGGATCAAAAAACTCAATCCAACCTTCTGCTGCCTACAAGAAACGCACCTGAATAGTCAGAACAAACATAGACTCAAAATAAAAGGCTGGAGAAAAATTATCCAAGCAAACAACACCCATAAAAAAGCTGGAGTGGCCATACTAATATCAGATAATGCAAACTTTATACTCAGGAAGGTTGTAAGGGACAAAGATGGACATTTTATATTAATCAAGGGGTACGTAGAGCAGGAAGAATTCACTCTCCTAAACATATATGCACTGAATAAGGGGCCAGCAAAACATTTAATACAACTGTTGACAAATCTGTAAAATAATATCAATAAGAACACAATAATTGTGGGGGACCTTAACATGGCTTTGTCAACACTGGATAGGTCAACCAGACTGAAACCCAACAAGAATATACTAGACCTGAGGAGAGAAATGGAAGAAAGAGGCCTAGTGGATATATATAGGACACTCCATCCCCAGAAACCTGGATACACATTCTTCTCCAATGTACATGGGACATTCTCCAGGATAGACTACATGCTGGCACATAAAACATACCTCCATAAGATCAAGAGGATAGAAATTTTGCAGACTACCTTCGCTGACCACAAGGCTCTGAAATTATTTGTGAACTCCAAAGGGACTCAGAAGAAACACTTTAACACCTGGAAGTTAAACAGCCTCATGCTCAATAACCAGTGGGTCCGAGATGAAATCAAGGAGGAAATCAAAACGTTCCTGGAAACAAATGACAATAAAGACACAAACTATCAGAACTTATGGGACACAGCAAAAGCAGTACTAAGAGGAAAATTTATAGCTTTGCAAGCACACATCAGGAAGGAAGAAGGAGCTTACCTGAGTAGCTTAATGACACAGCTAATAGAACTAGAAAATGCTCAACAAAAGGACCCAAGAATAGGAAGACAGAAGGAAATAACAAAGCTGAGAGCAGAAATCAACGAAGTGGAAACCTAAAAAACAATCCGAAAGATCAACGAAAGCAGAAGTTGGTTCTTTGAAAAAATAAACAAGATTGATAGACCACTGGCAAACCTAACAAAGAAAGAGAGAGAAACTTGATAACTCGTATCAGGAATGAAAAAGGAGAGATCACTACTGATATGACAGAGATTCAAAGGGTAATCAGAAACTACTTTGAAAAACTCTACGCCACTAAAAATGAGTACCTGGAAGAAATGGATAAATTCTTGGACTCTTATAATCTACCACGGTTGAAGGAAGAGGATGTAGCATATCTAAACACCCCCATCACCATTGATGAAATAAAAATGGTAATCAAAAGTCTGCCCAAAAACAAAAGCCCAGGCCCAGATGGATTCACTAATGAATTCTATCAAACTTTTCAAGAGGAACTACTGCCAATCTTGGCAAGACTCTTTCATGAAATTGAACAAGCAGAAACACTTCCAAATAGCTTTTATGAAGCCAACATCACCTTGATACCTAAACCAGACAGAGATGCTACGAAAAAAGAAAATTACAGACCAATATCGCTGATGAATGCAGATGCAAAGATCCTCAACAAAATCCTGGCAAATAGGATTCAATGCCTCGTTAAGAAGATCATCCACTACGATCAAGTAGGTTTCATCCCAGGAATGCAAGGCTGGTTTAACATCTGTAAATCTATCAACATAATACACAACATCAATAACAAGAAAAATAAAAACCACATGATCATATCAATAGATGCAGAGAAAGCATTTGATAAGGTCCAACACCCATTCTTGATCAAAACTCTCAGCAAGATGGGAATGGAGGGAACCTTTCTCAATATAGTGAAGGCCATCTACCACAAGCCTGTGGCAAATATTATCCTCAATGGAGAAAAACTAAAAGCCTTCCCTCTAAATTCTGGCACAAGACACGGCTGTCCTCTCTCACCACTCCTATTCAACATAGCACTGGAAGTACTTGCTATAGCGATTAGGCAAGAAAAGGATATCAAGGGAATCCAGATAGAAAAGGAAGAAGTCAAGCTCTCACTGTTTGCAGATGACATGATACTCTACTTAGAAAACCCTAAAGACTCTATCAAAAAGCTTCTAGAAACAATAGACTCATATAGCAAGGTGGCAGGCTACAAAATTAACACACAAAAATCAATGGCCTTTCTATACACCAATAGTAATAAGGATGAAATGGACATTAAGAAAACAACCCCATTCACAATAGTGCCACACAAACTCAAATATCTTGGAATCAACTTGACTAAATATGTGAAGGACCTATACAAGGAAAACTATAAAAACTCTGCTCCAAGAAATAAGAGAGGACACACGGAAATGGAAACACATACCCTGCTCATGGATTGGCAGGATAAACATCATCAAAATGGCAATACTCCCCAAGGCATTATACAGATTTAATGCCATCCCTCTAAAGGTACCCATGACATTTTTCAAAGAAGTGGATCAGACACTTTTGAAATTCATTTGGAACAATAAACACCCTTGAATAGCTAAAGCAATCATTGGGAAAAAGAATATGGGAGGAATTACTTTCCCCAACTTTAAACTGTACTACAAAGCAATAGTTATCAAAACAGCATGGTATTGGAATAAGGACAGGTCCTCAGATCAGTGGAATAGGCTTGAATACTCAGAAAATGTTCCCCAGACATACAATCACCTAATTTTTGATAAAGGAGCAGGAAATCCTAAATGGAGCAGAGAAAGCCTCTTCAACAAGTGGTGTTGGCACAATTGGATAGCCACTTGCAAAAAATTGAACTTAGACCCCCAGCTAACATCATGTACGAAGGTAAAATCCAAATGGATTAAAGACCTCGATATCAGCCCCAAAACCATAAGATATATAGAACAGCACATAGGCAAAACACTCCAGGACATTACAGGCATCTTCATGGAGGAAACTGCACTCTCCAAGCAAGTGAAAGCAGAGATTAACAGATGGGAATATATTAAGCTGAGAAGCTTCTGCACCTCAAAGGAAATAGTGCCCAGGATACAAGAGCCCCCCACTGAGTGGGAGAAACTATTCACCCAATACCCATCAGATAAGGGGCTAATCTCCAAAATATACAAGGCACTGACAAAACTTTACAAGAAAAAAAACATCTAACCACATCAAAAAATGGGGAGAAGAATGAACAGACACTTTGACAAAGAAGAAATACACATGGCCAAAAGACACATGAAAAAATGTTCCACATCACTAATCATCAGGGAGATACAAATCAAAACAACGATGAGATACCACCTCACACCCCAGAGAATGGCACACATTACAAAGAATGAGAATAAACAGTGTTGGCGGGGATGTGGAGCAGAAAGGAACTCTTATCCACTGCTGGTGGGAATGCTGTCTAGTTCAACCTTTATGGAAAGCGATATGGAGATTCCTCCAAAAACTGGAAATCGAGCTGCCATACGATCCAGCTATACCACTCCTAGGTATATACCCTAGGAACACAAAAATACAATACAAAAACCCCTTCCTTACACCTATATTCACTGCAGCACTATTTACCATAGCAAGACTCTGGAAACAACCAAGATGCCCTTCAACAGACGAATGGCTAAAGAAACTGTGGTACATATACACAATGGAAATATTATGCAGCTGTCAGGAGAGATGAAGTCATGAAATTTTCCTATACAGGGATGTACACGGAATCTATTATGCTGAGTGAAATAAGTCAGAGAGAGAGAGAGAAAAACGCAGAATGGTATCACTCATCTATGGGTTTTAAGAAAAATGAAGGACACCCTTGTAATAATAATTTTCAGACCACAAAACGAGAAAAGGCTGAAGTTCCAGATCACCTCAGGAAGCTCACCACAAAAGAGTGATGAGTTTAGTTAGAGAAAAAACTACATTTTGAATTGTTCCTAATAACGAGAATGTATGAGAAAATGGAGAGCCTGTCTAGAGTACAGGGCGGGGGTCTGGTGGGGAGGAGGGAGACTTGGGACATGGGTGATGGGAATGTTGCACTGGTGATGGGGTGGTGTTCTTTACATGACTGAAACTCAAACACAATCATGTATGTAATTAAGGTGTTTAAATAAATTTAAAAAAAATAAAAGATAATAAAGCAGAAATTAAAAATGTCTATTTTTTATTCTTCTGTATTCAAAATTATTTTGAAGTGAATCTTAAGTGTCATGCTATGTACCAAATTTTATATATAATAAAAAAAAAGGTGAGGGGCCAGAGGTATTTTGTCTTGCACACTACAGACCTGGGACAGACCCATGTTCAGTTCAGGCATCTCATATGGCTCCCCATGCCTTCCAGGAGAGATTTATGAGTGCAGAGCCAGGAGTAACCCCTGAGCACTGTCAGGTATGGTCCAAAAATCAAACAAAAGGTGAATATGTCCACTGTAATAGAGCATCATTCTTATCCTAATACCAGTCCATGTTCTGCCATTCTGCATAGGTGAGGGATACCTAGATTCAAGGGAATATATTCACCTGGTTGCTAGTCATCTGCTACATATTCAAATTTTCAAAACTTCTGCCGCAATTACTTCAACCAGATTCCTAGAGTCTTTCCCTTATTCTATTCTTTCCACGAGCTCCACTCTAGATGTGAGCTAAATGGCAGCTATTTAGGAGAGTTTTAAACAAGCCTTAAAGATGCATGCAGAAACTTACTGTCCTCTGAATGCTCTATCTGTTAGTATGCAGTGTGGGAAAGGAAGGCAATGTTATGGAAATTAGACACAGTGTTAATCTTGAAATCCTGATTTCCCTAAGGAAATTACAGCAATATAATGAAATATAACTTGAAAAAATACAGGAATTTTCACCTTAAAGTTTATATGCCAAATCCATTTGAAAGTCACTGAGTTTGTGTGATAATTATTTATTGGCCATGTGTACTTATGTTTGACTTGTTATCCTGCAAAATTTAAGATAGTCTATGGAACTAACAATGTCAATGACACTTACTCAGAACCAAGGCAATTGTGTGCAAACTTTCTATCATAGAATGGCATGGAAGCACATGGAGGAGTGGAGAGGAGAGCAATATAAATGTGTGAGTCAGGGAAATTTTCCTGGAGGAAGTCACATATGAACAAAGTCTTACCAGAAATAAATTTCATTAGTGTACACTGAGTAAATGTTGTTTGAAATGCTTTAAGGAAAAAATACGTATGTATGAATAGAAGATTGTGGAGGGTCTTGAAAGTAAGGAGAAAGGTCTGACGCAAGTTTCTTAATGCTGCTTTATTTCCATTTTCACATTAATTTCTCCTGTTTGTGTCCTTTGCATCTTTCAAGTTCTAATGCTCAGACCTTTTAGAATTTAATTTTGTCTCACTATTAATAACTATTTTATTTATGCTTGAAATGGCTGCTGAAACATTTGATGCAGAACTGGCTTTTAAACTTTTATTGAAGTGACACAAAAGTTTGCCAGAGAGATGGCATGGAGGTAAGGCGTTTTCCCTTGCATGCAGAGGGATGGTCGTTCAAATCCCCGGCATCCCATTTGGTTCCCCCAAGCCTGCCAGAAGCGATTTCTGAGCATAGAGCCAGGAGTAACCCCTGAGCACTGCGGGGTGTAGACAAAAAAAAATGAAAGAAAGGAAAAGAAAGAACGGAAGGAAAGGAAGGAAGGAAGGAAGGGAGGAAGGAAGGAAGGAAGGAAGGAAGGAAGGAAGGAAGAGAAAAAGAAAGATAAAGAAAGAAGAAAGAAAGAAAGAGAAAGAAGAAAGATAAAGAAAGAAGAAAGAAGAAAAAGAGAAAGAAAGAAAAAGAAGAAAGAAAAAAAAGAGAAAGAAAGGAAGGAAGGAGGAAGAAGAAAGAAAGAAAAAAAGAAAGAAAGAAAAAAGGAAAAAAAGAAAGAAAGAAAGAAAGAAGAAAGAAAGAAAGAAAAAGAAAGAAAGAAGAAAGAAAGAAAGAAAGAAGAAAGAAAGAAAAGAAGAAAGAAAGAAAGAAAGAAGAAAAAAGAAAGAAAGAAAGAAAGAAGAAAAAGAAAGAAAGAAGAAAGAAGAAAGAAAGAAAAAGAAAGAAAGAAAGAAAGAAAGAAAGAAAGAAAGAAAGAAGAAAAAAGAAAAAAAAAAAGAAAGAAAGAAAGAAGGAAAGAAAGAAGAGGAAAGAGAGAGTGACACAAAAACAAAATCAGTAAGTTAAAACTTATACCTGATTTCTCCAGAATTAGGCCATTTTCTTAGATACATTCTACAAAATAAATCTTAGCCTTATGTTTTCTAACTTACGTAGAACAAAGTTGGGATTTGCCTTTTTTTTCTTCACATAAAATTCACTTAAACATAGCTTCAATTCTTAGTGTCCTTAATTCATAACTGTGATATTTTGGGCTTTATTTTTTGTGTTTTTGTACTTCAAAATCAATTCAATCTATGTGAGTAATAAGAAAGGATTGGTATTATTAACAGATGAGTGAGGTTAAATTTAATGAAGATATGTAACTAATCTAATATGGATGAGTGTGGGTGGGTAGAACTTCGGTATCAATTAATATTTATTTTGATTTTTTTTATATTACCACTAAGAGTTTATTTTTCTTATCAGAACTTTGGGAGGTTTTAACAATACATTGTTAGTAAATTAAAAGTATAGTTCTCAGTACAGCAAACTTTAATAGGGAGCTGGAGAAACTATAGTAGGAAGGGGGCTTTGCCTTGCATATGGCCAATCCAGGTTCAAAGCCCAGTCCTCACCATAAAGTCCCTAAGCTCTACCAGAAAACCAACCCCTGAGCCTCACTGGCTGTAGCCCTAAAACAATAAGAACAATTAAAAAAATAAATTAAAGCATTGATATCAGGAAATAATAATCCAAGCTCGAATGAAATATCCAAGGAGTCCTAGTCTCACCTTTCAGGGGTCAAGTTTTCTTTATCTAGATAAAACCTTTATTGATCTACATGAAACCATTTGTACTACATGAAAGGCTTCCTTGTTTACAGACGAGCCAATGCCAGACTGCTTCTTGCCCTACCCAAAGTGCTACCTTCAAACAAAGCCATTACCAGACAGAATCTTCAAGCTCATTAATAAGTAATGGGACCAAACAAATTTCATTCAACGGCACAGAATTGTCTTCAGGTTAGTGAATGAGTTAAAACTACAAGACACCAGCTACCTCTCCAAGTTTAACAGAAACTGAAGCAGGAAAACCCTTTATCTGAGACATTCACCTGCCAGTACTGCAGCCCTAATGGGGTCCCCAGCTTGATGCACCCAGGAAGGCTGGTGAGACTCAGGCCCCAGCTGTGTCCAGAGCACCTCCACGACCCTGGGCCACAGAAGGCCTGGTCCCGGGTTTCTTTGATGGTGCACACAAGACCTCGAGCACTTGCTGGTACGAGCCATCGAGCCTCCATGTTAACAGGGGTCCGAATAAGGGCGCCATGATTCCTAGGCCTGTATTCTTGCTTATCCAGGATTTCAAAACCTTCTGATAGCACATAGAATAAAAGCAAAAGCTAAGTCCAATGAATAGTCCATAATAAGACCATATCAAGTGATATTAATCAGTATATGAAAATAGGTGGTGAATTTGAGTAGACTACACATAAGTGCCTTTTTACATTACTCTATAGACTATAGGTTAAAGTTTTAAAAATTAGTTGTTATGCTACTTTAAATAAGTTAATACCCTCTTCTCCTTGTCTTTCAGTATAGTTCTCATACAATTGGAGGCCATCTATTTTATCTTAGAAAACTGATTAAATTTTCACACAGTTTTCCTATGTTAGGCTTGTTTCTGTTTCTGACATTGTGAAGTCAGCTGCTAAATTTTAGGATAGGCTAAGTGACGTTAACACATGTACTTTGTTCATTTAGTTGAACTTTTAGTTGTGCAGATAATGTTCTATTTAGATCAATTTAGAAAATTGATTAAAAATTAACTTCTCAACATAGAGGGTATGGATTAGAAGTGTTTTTAATTTAAAAGCACTTTGCATTAAATTACCTACATTCATTTATAAGTCAGTGAAGAATTTCTCTTACAATGTTTAAATAGTCCTATAGCCTTTTATTATATTAAAATTGTCTTAAATGTGAAATTCATATTTTGGTTGTTGAATTAAAAATAAGAGACATGTGTTAAAAGAAAGAGACATAATTATCTGTGTCCACATAATTTGCTAAAGTGTTTCTCTTAATGTAGAATCAAGACCTACATGCCCTGTAGAGGACATGCCTAAATACCCTGTATTATTACTTATCTAGAAAGTTTAGCACTTTATTTTAATTAAGGAACAATATGGCCTAAGATAAGAGAGCATAAAATTCTGATATTTCATGAGCATTGAGTAAACCTTTTTCCTGTATGCTCCCATCTGAATCACAGTTCAGGAAATTTGCCCATTTTGCAAAGATTTCAGGTTAATTTAATTTTAAAGAATACATTGAATGGGTTGGTTTAAATTATGTGGTTGACGTTCATATTTCACTGACCTTAGAAAATTTATACATGTACTTTACAGATGCCAAAGTGAATCTATTGATTTTTTAGAACTTTAATGGAAGAGAATGTAAAGGCTTAATTATTTCAAATGATCAAAATCATAATTACCAAGTGATTTTTATGAAGCGGGCATTATAATTAAGTTAGCTTAAGATTAAATTCTTGACAATTAATGGTATCTTTTAACTGCTTCCCTAGTTAAATAACTAATAATTGCTTCTTTATATAACCAAAAGATTTGTATCAATGAAAGGTTACTCTATGTGACCATAAAATAATTATAACATTTCATTTAAAGAACTTTTACTTTGACCTTACAATTATGCCTGTAAAATTAATTAGTGGCAAAATAAGCTATTGATTCTTTGTTAAAATATTTATTGCAAAATAAAACAGTGATATAGAAAGTCACCTAAATCAAAATGTGTGAACTTAATTATTTTTTATGAGAACACTGCTCAGATCAACAACAGAAATTTGCCAGAGGACTGGAAAATCTCTCCTATGTGTCTTTCTGTGACTGCAGTACTCTATTCCCACAACCAAAAAAGCACTTTAATTTCCACAATAAATATACCATTTTTTTCTATAACATTTCTGTTAAACAATTCTGGTAGAGTTGGTAAAATTCAGCATGATGGTTTGGTCCTCTATATTTCCCTAGAAGCTAACCAGAATCCTCATAAAGCAAAACTAACTTCAGACATAACTGCAAGAAACAACATAATAATTGTTTCTTTTTTTTTTAGTTTTCCTATTTTATCAACATTGGATGCTTAATGCAAATATTTATTTGAATGCAGACAACCCCTGGTTCAATTTTTTCTTCTTTGTCTTTTGTTGTTTTGGGACCTCACCCTGTGATGTTCAGGAGTTACTTCTGGCTCTATAATACTCAGAAATTTACTTTTGGGCGGCCGGTGGAGGTGGCGCTAGAGGTAAGGTGTCTGCCTTGCAAGCCGCTAGCCAAAGGAAAGATCGCGACCGTGGTTCGATCCACAGGCGGTCCCATATGGTCCTCCTAAGCCAGGGGCAAATTTCTGAGCGCTTAGCCAGGAGTAACCCCTGAGCATCAAACGGGTGTGGCCGAAAAAACAAAACAAAACAAAACAAAAAAAAAAAGAAATTACTTTTGGTGGTGCTCTGGGACCATATAGAAGTGCTCCAAGATTGAAGTGGGTAGACAAAGTGCAAAGCAAATGTCCCTATCTGCTGGACAATGGTTCTGGCCTCCCAGGTTCAAATTGGGCAAAACATAGTGACCCAAGCAACACCAAATGTAGCTCTGGAGGTCCTCTGAGCATTGCTGGGGTCACTTTGATAATCCTGGTCCTGTAGTACTAGAGTAACTCTGTGTTCTCAGCCCTAGACAGATTGTTGGGAGCAGGCCCCCCTAGCATCCTGAACAGCATTTAAAACACTCACCTCTCAATAAAAAGACAATATTGAATGAACTAGCTATAATAGGAGGCTGGAAAATGAATGTGTAGATGGCTAATGAACATACACAAATTTAAAACATCATCATCATCATAATAATAATAATAAACAACTCACATTCATGAGATCAACCACAATGCTTTGGCTCTTTCCCCACTTCAATGGAATTTCAGTATTAGAAGAAAACTTATAATTTTTCAAGTTATTTTGACTTAGACATGTTCTGTGTTGACTCATTAAGCAATTTAGAATTATATGGATCACTTTTAGTTCACAAGTGTACAACAACATTAAACCTTTTTCTGATAAAAATTAAACAAAGCCAGAGAAGACACACATGATAATGACTTATCCAAGGTCAAAATGATTTTTCTAATGTCAATGACCAATATTAATAATATGCATTCATTTTGATACAATTAAAGATTTTTATTTCAGACATCTATTCCACAGCCCTCACACTCTCATTGTTTGCTTATATTGTCCCAGTCCCTTAACTGTTTCCTAAACAATGAACTTTCACCTTGGCTTTATGCTATCACTTCCCCCCCTAGACACACACATACACAAACATCCAGCTCTGAAATGAAAGAAAGTCAATCAGTTTTTATAAAATAACAAGAAGCGTTAAAATACCTCAAATGAATTGAAATTTAACATTAGCATTAATTACTATTAGTTCCATAACTGTTTCTGTTCTTTTTTTTTTGGTACATTCTCTAAAAGGCAAGAAGATTGTCACTGAAGGGACTAGTTTATTTAGTGTGCAAAAATTTGTAAATTTGTTTTTATTTTAGTGAAAAACTGATTATGCATTTAGGGTGATTTTCTTCTCCTTTCTAAGGGAACACATTTGACTTCTGGTCATGCTCAGTTAGTATATTCCTGGTACAGTCATGGATGTTAATGAGTGGAACTTAAAATCAGAGTGCATCAACTCTTTTTAAAATGTCACTGTAGTTTAGTAAGCAGTCAAATATATTCTTGACTGAACTAAGGTGTTGTTTTTAGACTAAGATAGTCTACACTCGGCTATATTTGCTCAAAAAATCATGTCAAATTTTCAGGAAAAAAATAGCATTTACAAGGCTAGAAAGATAATGCAGAGCTTAAAGAAATTGCCTAAAATGCAGCCAGCCACGATTTGATACCTGGCATTGCATAGGGTCCTCTGAGCATAACTAGAAATGACCCTGAACACTTACTTCTAGGAATGAACTCTGAGAATAGAGTTAGGAATAAGCCTTTTGTATTTCCATATGTAGCCCCAAAACAAAGATAAGAGATAATATAAAATGATACCAAGGTCAGTTAATAATAATACCTGAAATAAATTTTAAAATTTAACTCATAAAATAATTCAAAGTAATTAAAATAAAAATTAGTTCATTGATTACAATAATAAATGAACGCCACTAATCTTTAAAAAATATTTTTTCTAAACCATTGCACTTAGTGTTCAACTAATTAAAAATAAACCATCACTTAGTCTTTTGGACATCAATAACCATAATTGCCTATAGAAGTGATGAAAATTGGAGGATCTCAATCTTTCCATAATTTCCCTCAAAAATCTCAAAAAGCCTGAATAATAAAGAATTTGGAAAATTAACACATAACTATTATATTACAATAAAATTTATTAAAATAAATTACAATAATTTTATTACAATAAATTATATAGTATGAATTTGATAAATGATGCATGATGTTTTTTATGTCCAAAATACAGTATAAATTATATGAAATTAGTGCTTTTTTATGGTAACACTGTACTATCAGATATTTTCACTTATGTGTCAGAGATTTTGTAAGAACTTTTCCTTTTGCGTATTAAGAATTCTCTTTAATATGTTCTTTTGTTTGGCTTAATGAGAACTTTAAAGCTATGCTTAAGAGCAAATATTTTATTCTTTATTCCATCTATTTTCTATTACTCTTTACTTGTATTCATATACTACAATAACTTCTTGCTCATGACAGCAATTATTACCTATTTGTGAAGTAGTTAATAAGTGGCTTTTCCCTTATATTTGTCCCATATTATTTTGGTTTTAGCTGTATCAATGATTTTGCTCCATATTATGACTTGTAGTATAATTTGTATAATTCCTAAGGTAAACATTTTATAAAAAAGAATTCGTTCTTGGTCATCTCTTTGTTTTATTACGTAGCATAGTTCATAGAACAAATATATGCTTCATAAATTCTGTGGAATTAATCATGAATATGGATTTTGTGGTTACATAAATCATCTGGCCACTTATCTCATGCTCCCAATCTTCCCTGCATTATAAATCATTCTGTTCCTTAAGAGGGTCAAGTGCTCATTGTATTTTAGGATTATAATTTTGTTTCATTTGAACAAATTTGTGAAGAAATATCATTGTGATGGAGGGTTTTACATAGACCTTTTATGAAAAAAAAAGTACTCTTCTGCAAATAAAAATATGTATGCATTTTCCTAAGAATTAATAAAATTATTTTTAAAGATAAGGATTAAAATGAGAAATATAGTACAATTAAGAATAGCCATAAGGGGCCGGAGAGATAGCATGGAGGTAGAGCATTTGCCTTTCATGCAGAAGGACATTGGTTCAAATCCCGGTGTCCCATATGGTCTCCCGAGCCTGCCAGGAGCAATTTCTGAGCCTGGAGCCAGGAGTAACACCTGAGCGCTGCCGGGTGTGACACCCCCCCCCCACAAAAAGAAAAGAATAGCCATAATACTGAGAAGTGTGATCTTGCAATAGTTGTCTCTAAGATAATCTATCCCCCTCAGGTTGCTTCCTTCACTGAAAAATAATGGAGAAAGAAATTTCCTCCCTAATAGCCATGATCTCACATCATATATTAAGCAGTAATCACGTCAACCTATTTTTCCCTTTTCTCTGACTTTATATTTTTATAGCTCACATTTAAAACATTTTTTATCTCAACTGTGGTTATATTAAGAATCATGATAACTGAAACCACATTTCAGGAAATACCTTTCCTTGCTACTCTTTAAGGCATCATTACTATGTATTCTGCCTTTTATTTCATTCACACGCCCCTGTTTCCCTCCTTTATATTCCCTTTTTTTTTTTTTTTTGCTTTACTTTTCAAAGAAAATTGCATTTGGGAATTACTGATTCATTTTCTGGTGATTACCAAAACAATTATGTTGTTTGAGTGATATTTGTAATTTTGATTTAAAAAAAAATTGTGCAGGATAACGGAAGTTGAAAGCATTGTGCATTAGAAGGAGTTTCATTTCATTAGCACCCCCAATGGAATAAAGAAGGAAGATCAGCATTTCAATAGTCCTACATGAAATAAAGATCCTTTGATGGATACATTAAATTCTGCTCCTTGGTTGGGTCATTATTTTCTGATCTTAGGGATCAGGGTTCCTAATATTTTGTTCATTGCTTTGTCTAAATCTTGTGTAAATAATCCTCCTGTAACATGTTCATATGCATTTTCTTCCTAGTCCTTTACTTCATGTTTCCCATATATAATTGTCAACAAGGTCTATGATTAATGAAAGGCAGATACAACCAAATTCCAATTTGTGTGATCCTTAAACAAAAAGTATTCATTTATCTATATCCCCACACATATATCAGGGTTCCCCTGCAGTTTTTAAACAGGGGACAATCAGTGTTTTTCAGGTCACTGGAGGGCCAGATTAGACTGTAGTTTAAAAAAAAAAAAAACTACGAACAAATTCCTATGCACAAATACCTTATTTTGAAGTAAAACAAATGAACCAGGTAAAATGTAATATTTAAAATAAAGAACGAGTTAAATCAACAAACTTACCAACATTTTGATGAGAACTCTGGGCCTGCTTTTGGCTAATGAGATGACCAATGTTCACTGCTAGTCTAAACAAGTGCAGTCTAATCACTTCCCATCAATGCAGACTCACCAGTCCACTCATTTCAGCCCTAACAGTGCCCCTATTAGTGGAACTCCACTTTTATCTCAGGCTTACACTGGTGAGTTGTGGGGAGCTGCTTGATTACAGAGCAGGTTCTTCCACCACATTTTTTTTTCAAATGTATATTTATTTCTTTATTGGTTTCTGGGCCACACTTGACAATGCTCAATTGTTACTCCTGGCTCTGTACTTAAAAATCATTCCTGGATGGGGCCGGGAAGGTGGCGCTAGAGGCAAGGTGTCTGCCTTACAAGCCCTAGCGTAGGGCGGACCGCGGTTCGATCCCCCGGAGTCCCATATGGTCTCCCCAAGCCAGGGGCGATTTCTGAGCTCATAGCCAGGAGTAACCCCTGAGCGTCAAACGGGTGTGGCCCAAAAACCAAAAAAAAAAAAAAAAAAAAAATCATTCCTGGAAGGCTCAGGGTACTATATGAGATGGCTAGGATCTAACCTGGGTTGGCCGCATGCAAGGGAAATGCCCTACCCTCTGTATTATCATCCAGCCCCTCTTCCACCATCTTTGCAACTCACACTACTCTATTCAAACTTCACTGCAATTTTTGAACTTGCCCAGGAATATGATCACATGGGTGAAAAGACCATGGGTCTTTTCATGTGATCAGATCAGGTTCCACTACAGGAAAAAAGAAGGCATATATGCCATTTTTCTTCTGAATCTAAAGCAATTTCAGTAATATAAGCATATGGCTGAACTTGCATTGCTTAGAGATCACAACAGTATAAACCATGGTTTAAACAGCACACAACATACAATATCATACTGAACAGCTATCAGAATATAAATGTCAATTAAATTGGCTCTAAGTTTCCATGAGGCTTTAGGCAGATTACCAATTTTGGGCCACCCACGTGATAATATTGAGCACTGACCATTTTCATTAACACTGAGCGTTTACAATTTGCAATATCACTGTGATGCAACCCCATTAGAAATCACCCCAGACAACTAAGCAACATTAAAAAAAAAGCTCTCCTATCTTCAAAAAATAGGTGTCCCCATCTGCCAGAAAAAAAAGATTTCCTAACTTCAGTAAAAGGTTCCCCATAACAAGAGCAAAACAAACAAACCTCTACTAAATGCAAGATTAAAAAAGAAAACAGAGCTCGTAACTTAAAATATATTCTAACTTGTTCTTTTTGGGGGGGGGTTGGGTTGGGCCACATCCAGCAGCACTCAGAGGTTACTCCTAGTTCTATGTTAAGAAATCACTCCTCGCATGCTCCGGGGGCCATATAGGATGCCAGAAATTGAATCCAAGTAGGCCCGTGCAAGGCAAATGCCCTAACCTCTGTGTTATCACTTCAGCCCTTAACTTGTTCTTACCTTGGTTCTCAAGAAGCATCAGGCTCTGCACAAACAAGCTCGTACTCGTTGGTCAGATCACACCTGAGACTGAGAAGAGGAGGGGAGTCGAAGAGTGCAGGGCTCACATTCCATACTTACGGGTCCAGGACTACTTGGCTGCAAAGCAGAACAGGCAGCAGTGGCAAAATAAAAACACCTTTTGGGTCAGATAAAGGTCCTTGTTGGGCTGCATGTGCCCGGGGCTGTAGTTTGTGGACCTCTGACATAAATATTGAAAGAGCTGTACACCATGAGAAGCAAGTCAGTCAATGCACCCTACAATGCATACAGTGGCAAATTTGATCTGAACATTAAGAAAATTCAGTCATTATTAGGCCTTACCATAGACTTAGTATCTGGACACATTGGGTAGTAAACGAATCGTCACTTTCCTTGAGTGTGCCATGCTTGCTCCTAAGTAAGCTAGTTCTCATAATTCAGAGGTTAAGCAAGCAAGGTTGATGTGCCTGGCCCTACAGAAAGTAGAAAGATATATACAAGAAGTTTGCTGCCTAGGTTTTTTGACACAGCACGTTGATAGAAAAGAAAGTATTATTAGAAATAAATTATTTTACTATAAGAACACAAATAGTTGAATTTGAAGACTCAAAGCATGTTTTCTAAGCTAGTTATAAAACTGAAGAATGATCAATTTAACTATGAAAAAGTTGTTTACATAGGATAAATTTCAAGTCCTTGCTGTATGCTTTGAGTTTAATTCCTCACATCTTGGGGGAATTAATATTAATTTGATATTTCATAATAATTTGTGGTTTTAAGTAAATATAATTATTCTACCTCAATCAGTTTCAATTCTATGGTCAATACCACAATTTTGAAGCATTTGGAAACATTGAAATAATAGCATATTAATTTTTCTTTAGTGGAAATGATTTCAGAACACTTTTGTGATTTCTGTATCTTCAGGAATGCCAGAATTTATATGCAGCTTAATTTGTACATTTAAATAATTAAAAGCACCACCCAAAATGCTTTTGGAGTACACATCATAATTCCTTTAGAAAAAAATTAAATATTTAATGTTTTTTCATTTTTATTACAAGGTAGAAATGTGTCAAAATTGAATACAGTCCCAGCAAGACTTTTCTAATTACATGACTTAAATGCTTCATTCAGTCTTTTCTGGCTTTAATTTCCTTATATATCCTATTGACCTTGGGAGTGTCTTACCTTCAAGAGGTAGTGAAAGACTTATAAATACAGTGTATGTGAAAGTCCTTGAAGTTCAAAAATAGAATTGTTAGAAGTTAGAAAACAACGTTATTTTTAGTCCTGCTTATTTATTTATCTTTTTTCATAGGTATGAATTTCTTATATGAATATATGTCATGTTACTTTGGAATTTATTCTGGACACTCTCCTATTATTTTATAAAATGATGATGTACTCGAACTAACAATTTGACCATTTTGTTTTGATGGGTTTGGGTTATGTACTTAATTGAATGCTTTAAATTTTATTCATTTAAATTTTCATGACTTCATGACTTGAAAAGTGTAGTGCCAGGAAAAAACACAAAGGAAACTTAACAGCAAACAAGGGCAAATATGTTTGAACATCTGGAAATGCACAGAATAATTACCTTTACTCTTTTGTTATTGTTGTTGTTCTTACTTTGTTTCTGGATTTCACTGGGTGTTCTCAGGGATTACTCCTAACTCTTTGACCCTGGATGACTACTTGAGGGAGTTGGGGGACCATATGCAGTGCCGATTATTGAACCCAGGTCAGCTCTGTGCAAGGCAATTAGCAACTGAAGCCTTACCAACTGAAGTGTTGCACTAGTCCCAAAAGACCTGCATTCTTTCCATAAAATATTTTAAGCTTTCTGTGCACACAGGGTTAAAGAAAATACCATTTGAGACTTTTTTTAATTAAAAATACAGAAATAAAATGAATAACAAAAATCTTTGAGACTTTTTTTGTAATTCTATCTAAGACTATTACTCTGATTACTTGTTTACCTGTTATTAAGGCCACTTAAACATATATGGTGGTCTTAAAAAATGTTATATGTTTTAGATATAAAATCTACAAACTGTTCATTCCCAAACTATCAGCTGTGGTGGTAGAGAGTAGTAAATGATTATGCTGTTCTCAAGATTTTTGTTTGTTTATTTGTTTGGTTTGTGGGACAAATGATTTGGGCCACATATGTCTAAGGTCAGGGATTACTCCTCAGTCAAGGGTTACTCTTTGCTCTGTTTTTAGGGATCACTTTTGGCTGTTCTCAGGGGACCATGTGGGATGCTAGAGATTGAACCCAGGTTGGCCTGGTGCAAGGCAAATGCCCTTCCAAATACGTCCACTTTGGTCTTGGCTTTCTAGATTTTTCTATTCTCCATGATTGAATATTTTTGTCTTCTTTCCTGACTTACACTTTTTTTTTTTCATTTTTTCCTCTAGGGTGAAGTCTCTAGTGGAGGACAGTCATTGAAAAACTACTCAGAAGAAGTGAGTTTGAAGGTGACTTTTAATAGACTCTGAAATCAGTTTATTATACAAGATAAAACATTCCCTTGGCCTTTCACCACATGCTTATCAGGTTTCTATTTTTTTTTTATTGATTTACTGGCTGTGCCCACAGAAAAAGATAGTAAATGATGTCAAAACTGTGTTAGATCATCATTTCTAGAAAGATATGGTATATTAACTTAGCTATATTGAAAATGAAAGTCACAGTGCACAAAACCAAGAGCTATTATATATTTTCACTGTATTTGTGATATCTGAATAAATAAAAAAATTCACATCTTTTGTATATGCTGCACAGCAAAATCAAACAAATTCATCTATATACAACTGCCATTCATTCATGCAACAATCGCTCATTGGGACGTTATTTGTGTAAAGAATAAAGCAAAGTTCTATTTAGACTAATTAAGTGCATAATACATTTTTTGTTTAAAAAAGAGAAACATTTGCATTCTGAAGTTAATTTTGAAAATATACAAGGATAATCTGTGTCATAGGATATATCTTTGGGATCTATATATTTGAGAACTGTCATATAAATCAGGGTCTGGAACCTTTAAACTCTTATTTGAAGGGGGTTGAGGAGTTACAAGAGTTAAGGTTCTTGCCTTGCATCAACAAAACATTTCTTTGATGCCCAGCTTTGCAGATTGCCCCATGAATATTGCCAGGAGTAATCCCTGAGCACCACTAGGTATGGCCCACAAATTAAAAAGTAAAGAGATTTGATTTGACTACAAAAATTAAAATGTAGCTATCAAGGAGTCAGATTAAGGGGTAAGAGGAAAGCTGGAGGGGCCGGAGCGGTGGCACAACAGTAGGGTGTTTACCTTGCATATGGCTGACCTAATAGAGACCACGGTTCAATCCCATATGGTACCCCAAGCCAGGAACAATTTCTGAGTGCATCATCAGGAGTAGCCCCTGAGCATCCCCGGGTATGGTTCAAAAACCAAAAACCAAGAACAAAAACAAAAACAAAAATGAAGCCTGGAGTTGTTGGTGGAGGGTGGGGTAAGAATAGTATTAGAATTAGCAACACTGTATACTTGAAAACTATCATAAACAATTTTCTAGATTATAGTACCTAAATGTATTTATTTTCTTAAGTTTTTTTAGACAAAATACTGTAATTTCTTTTTTTATTTATTTATTTTTTTGGTTTTTGGATCACACCTGGCAGCACTCAGGGGTTACTCCTGACTCCACGCTCAGAAATCGCTCCTGGCAGGCTTGGGGGGGGACCATATGAGATGCTGGGATTCGAACCACCGTCCTTCTGCGTCTAAGGCAAATGCCTTACCGCTGTGCTATCTCTCCAGCCCCTGTAATTCTTTTTGAAAATATAAATTGCTTTACTTTAAAACCATGTGTATGTTATTCATATATGCACACTGCACAACCGTGAATGTTTGGGAATTTATACTTTTTCATCACTTCTGTCATTTCCTTGTTTTGATCTTCTGCTTAGGGCTCACTCCTAGCTCAGTGCTTCAGGGATCACTCTGATAGAGCTCCAGGAACCATATTTGATATTGGTGATCAAACCTGAGCTCAAGGCAAACACCTTAACTCCTACCTCTCTGATCCAGCAAGAATAAAATTTAAAGACAAAAACTATTGGCTGGAGAGATAGTACAGCATGTAAGGCTCTTTTCTTGCCTTGTACGAAACCAACCTGGTTTTTTTCCCCTGGCATCCCATATGATTCCCCAAGAATCTCTAGATGTGACTTAAAAACTAAAATACTAAGACACAATGAAAATGGAAATTTGTGTTAATAATGTTTATTATGAGAGATGAAGAAAAAAGATTTGGAAGAATAAAAAAGAGTTATGTTATGGCATTAGAAATTTGGTGGTGAGTGCAGTGAGATATATGTAAATAAATACAGAGGTATGAAACTACTCCAAAAATTTTATAGTATTTCACACCTATAATCAATTCAACTTGTTGAAAAAAAATCAAATATATTAATTGTACTTAATTTTAGTGTAAAATTAATTCTTGCTTAATTGTTGCTTAATTATTTTTGCTTTTTTGAGGGTCACACCTGATAATTTACTCCTGGCTCTGTGTTCATGATCATTCCTGGTGGGGTTCACTCTTGGTGGGACTCAGGATAACATATGAAATGCTAGGGATTGACCCAGGCTTGCCACATATAAGCACCCTATCCATTTCAAATAATTGCCTGAAAGCCATATACATTTAATATTAAGAACTTAAAAAAACAACAACTATGTGATCCAAAAAGTGATAGACTTTGGCTTTTTTCTCACTTGCATTCTTATTTTACTTTAATCATCTTTCTTCGTGTTAATATACTTGTCAAACAATAAAGAACAGTATTTATAAATGTTAGAAACAGTATTTATAAATGTTGAAGTTAAAAACTGAGCTAGCAAACATTTGCTTTTATTTAGCACACACTAAAACTCAAATAAACTAGAGTGTTTACATTTTGAATATATTTAACATTTCTTGCTAAACTTTGAACAACTTCTTGCTGATCAAAGTATCTGTCTTTTATATTTAGCCTTTTATTTAGACATAATTATATCCATATTATGGTAGACAATTATGTTTAGATCTAAATCAAACCTCAGGAGATTTGAACAGTAAAACTAAAACACAATTTTTGTTCTATACTTTCTATTTTTAATGTGGAATTTTCTCTTTGACATAATTTGTATGTTTCATCAATTAAAGTTATATTTTAGAATATATATTTTCTTAAAGTGATGAGTTGAAAATTACATGAAGGTTACTTAATTCGAGGAAGAAATAAAATATTCTTCTGCATAAATATATTTTGATCATAATGTTATGATTATTTGAAGATAGGACTAGGGATATATAGGCATATATAAATATATAAAAATATATTTATATATTTAATATAATATTAAATATATATAAGCAGTAAGACCCTGTCTGTGCTTTCAACAGATACCACTTTTATCTCTAGTGGTTTGATCACAAAGCCAGTAATAAACTCCTGAGTAACTTGGAAATAGCCCCAACTAAATATATAGCTGTATTTCTGTGTGTGTATATACATTTACATATTTGTTTATATATGCACATATACACCTATATGTGTGTTATAAATTTGTGATATATATATATGCTAAACTTGTAGTCATTTTTTTGTAGAATAGCTAATCTATCTAAAATATACATTATTAGGGCAAGGGATATGGTTCAAATGAAAAAGAGAAAAACGACAGAGTTTTAGATATACAAGATCCCAAGTCCAAAATCTAACCCCTCATGAACTACAGTGAAAATTGGAGCTGGTGAAGAGTTGGTGGGTAGTTGTTGGTAATAATTCTCCTGGTGACTGTGCATATCTTATGGGCTGGAGTGTTGTGTATGTAAACATTTCCATGGGATTATTATATTACTGATCCTACCCTGATCAGTGATTGTGTCCTACCCTAGGGTGTGACCTGGCATTCTGCTCCCACCTTAGGGTGGTACCTGATTCTGATGTACAAAAGCAAGGGTCTGTGGAAGGCAGGGGCTTTTTTGGGAGGACTGATTCTGGGGCTTTTGACTTCAGCCTTGTCCACTGAATAAAGCTATCTTCTGAAGCCTGACTGCCTGTTAGCTTTATACCCGCCGCATTCACCTCAGAACTGCTGGCTGAACAGGGTGGCAGACGCAGCCCTATAGAGGATTGACTTGCAACACTGGAGTATAAATAACTTCTGACTAAAATGCTTATATTTAAAATGTACCATTTCTCAGTGAATAAATAATTGGGAAGCATTACGATTAAACAGTTTGTAAGATGTCCACAAATGGTTTTTCCTAGCTGCATCATTTGATCTGTGGATTATTTCAACTTTTTTAAAATTTTTTTATTTTTTATTTATCTATTTATTTATCGTTTTTAATATAATTTTTATTTTGATCATAGTGGCTTACATATTGTTGACAATAATATTTTAGGTACATATTTACATAAAATTAGGGGGGATTCCCATCACCAAATTGTCCTCCCTACACCTTCGTTTTTGTCCTCCCTCCCATTCCTCTTCCCTCACCCCCAGGGCGGCTAGAATATGTGTCCCCTCTGTATCTAACCTACTACTTAGTAGTCTTGCACCTGTTTGGTCTTGATGCCTCCCTTATTTCCCCCTCTAACTGGAGGCAGGACTAGCTAGTTCAAGTTGCGTGGTTTTGTTTGAAAAAGAGAAAAGTAATAAACTGGGGTAAGAGTCTAATACACCGAAAATGGGCGGAATCCTTCTAGAGGCTCTCATCATCGATTTGAGAGATGAAGGAGAAAAAGAAGGTGAAACACTCCACCAGTACCAAAAGAAGTGTCAAATATCCAGTGAGGGCTCCAGCTATATCGATAAGCACCACAAAAAACAAACAAAAAACAAAACAAAACAAACAAAAACAAACAAACAAAAAAAAACATGCCATGGTCTTGAAATAAGAAACATGGCATAGCACATTTCAACTTTTACCTCTCTCCTAGGTATTAAGAAGAATGAAATTCAAGCTATTACCCAGATTTGGGCTTAACTTGAGCATAATTCTTTCATCAGAAAAATTGTATTTATTTTATAAAGCAACCTGAGAAGCAACATGCAATTAACAGCATGCAATTAATGTAATTATGGCATAAAATCCCTTTTATCACCAGAGTCTTCTTTCTCTTGGGAGCCTTACATTTTTATGCTTCTTGTGAGCTCAAATTAAACACCTTCAATTTACTCATCCCATATTTGCTTCCCATGTAGATTCTCCTTTATCCTTATAATAATAAACTGGTGGGGGAAAAATCCTTAATTGGAAAATTTAAGCATGTCTCACTTAATGTTTCTATCAAGATAAGCACTGTCAGCTTGAATAGTTAAGAAGCTGTAATGGACTAACGACTGAAGCAGAGATTTAAGAAACAGTTTTAAAGTAGTTTAGAATATGTTCATAGAACTTCCAGAAATTGGTTGGTGAAGGCCAGAGGCAGCTGTGTGGGAGTATGAACTAGCTCAAGGTGTCAAGTGGCAGTTTCACAATCTCCTCTGGGTGCCAGACAGGAAAAGAAGTGTTTTAAGCAGGCGGGTCTTTTTCAAATCTGTTGAGGTTGGTTTTGCCAGCTGTACCATCTGAACTGGGGAGGAAATCCACCCTTTGCACGAAATTGTCTTCAAATCACATCTCATGCCAGTTTCGGTCTATATTGTTTCTCTTGGGTAGTATTCCTTGACTGCTGGCGTAATGACATTCTAATTACATCTGAAGAAGAGTGCGTGACAGTATAAGAAAATCTTTATGTTTTAATCATAGCTTTGGATTGTAAAATACTTCATTCAATATTACCATTTTAATCCATTTAAAAGTGAGGAAATATAGGGATTTTTTCAGAAAAGACTATTTTTTTTTGTTTTTTGTTTTTGTTTTTCGGGCCACACCCATTTGATGCTCAGGGGTTACTCCTGGCTAAACGCTCAGAATTGCCCCTGGCTTGGGGGGACCATATGGGATGCCGGGGGATCGAACCTCGGTCCTGATCCTTGGCTAGCGCTTGCAAGGCAGACACCTTACCTCTAGCGCCACCTCGCCAGCCCCGAAAAGACTATTTTGTCATTTATTAAGAATGGAAGCATAGTTGAAAATAGCTTTTTGTATGTCAAAATAATGTTTACCTTACAAATACAAAATAAACAGATACTTAAGACTGATTTAACTTCTTATTGATGAGGGAGCCAATGAAGGATTTTACACAGTTCAAATGAAAATTTAAATAAATAATATAGAAATGCAGATTACAAACAGAAGTAACATCTTATTAGACTCTTGAAAATTCATAGTATAATAATTGATTGCATTTGAATTATAATTCAAATTTATATGTGAATACTTATTTGCACTGCATAACGAAGAACTAGAAACTAGATAGTTGAAAAATAATGCACGTCAATCAAAAACCTAGAATTCATAGATCAGATAATAGGAAGGGCATGTTGTGGGAAAAAAGTGGGTTGCTTTTTTATTGATGTGACCCAATAATCTTAATTTTCTGATGAGAATTGTTTGATGATAAAACTTATCAAATGGCATGTTAGAAAATAGAAAGGAGTATAATCCCAAAGCATACTTATCATATGGTGAATTTTTCAGATAGTTTATTTGCTTCCATTTATTTATAATGTCTTTAATCAGTCCTTTTAAAAACTTTTATTGTTTTATTTTCTCTTCCTATGCTATGTTTACAGTTAAAACTTAACACATTTTTATAAGCCTTATCTCTATTTTTTTAATGTTCACTCATTTAATTTCTAAAAGAAATGGACTGTGAAATAAAATTTACTATTATTATGAATTTTAGGTTGATAATACAAGACCATTTCTTTCTCAAATAGGAATAAAGTATTTCCAAACCTTAGTAATTTAGATATTTAAGTTATACACAGAAAGCTTAACTTTCAGGAAAGTATAGGTTAATCCTTTATCTCTAAATGCTATTAAATATTTCTGAAATGATTGTAAATTTTCTTGTTTTATATGCAGCATCTTTCAGGGATTTATCTTTCCCATTTTACTGATGTAAAATGGATATTTATCAAAATATGGAAACATGTTTCATACTTCATTTTTTTTATTTAGCCAGGGGGAAACTATTCCATGTTAACTTAGAAATAAAGTACCTGATTGTAAAATGTGAACAAATGAGCATCAATCTACACCTCACCCCCACAGAACACGCTGAACTTTTATAAACACATCTGACATAAATCACTGACTGATTGCATTTAGAGAATCAAAAATATTAGCTCTTCGTGAGGGCTGAGGTTTATAAAGCACTTACTCTGTTAGCCGATAAAATGATATGTTGATCTAGGGTTAGCAACTGGTTTCCATATGATATCTGTCACTATATTCCACCCTTTCTAGTCTCTGGACATCTGCATACTCACTGTGAAAGTGCTTTAAAGAAAGGATGAATGGCATTTTTTTTTTCCTGAAAAGCAACCCACAGATTTTGCTCTAGGGATTAGGAAAGATTGTGCTATCCTCAAATATATTTGATATTTCTGTTTTCTTTAAAAAAAAAAAACTAAGTTGGCCAAGAGGAGCACATTAGACATCATTTTAAAGAATACTCAAGATTTTTGCATGACTCAAGCAGAAAGAATTATAAATAATCTGATATGCTGAATTTTATCTTCAGTACTTTGAACACACAAATTAATTTGAACATACGAAGTACTGCATAGATTAAAGAAGCAGGTGCTTTATGTTATTACCTGTATTTAAGGGAAAACTAAAGTAAAACATTGAATTTATCAATGATAATATCTGTCATCTTTTTCAGTCTAAAAGTTTAGTGTTGTTAAATTTTTCTTAGGAAATGAATTCATTTCCTCAAACTGAGACTATGATTTGAATTAAAGAATGAGAGATGTTCATGAAATTAATGCAGAACAATTAAGGCAACACACATATGTATACATTTTTATACAGGTTGCTCTAATTAAACATATTATGTCTTCTGAGAGAAGATATATGCCCATTTCTTCACTCATGTGCTTCATTTATCTATTTATGTATTTATTTATTTATTTATTTTTGGTTTTTGAGCCACACCCAGCGATGCTCAGGGATTGCTCCTGGCTATGTGCTCAGAAATTGCTTCTGGTTTGGAGGACCATATGGGACTCCAGGGGATCAAACCATGATTCGTCCTAGGCTAGTGCAAGCAAGGCAAATGCCTTATCGCTTGCGCCACCACTCCAGCCCCTCATGTGCTTCTTTTAAACCACTGAAAGAACATTGAATTTTGATATCTAAATATTATATATGCTTTATTTGTATTTTATGTAATTTGTAATAAACAAAATTAGTGGTTTGCACCTTATCTGTTTATAAGTAAAGCTATTCAAACCATAAACCAATTGGAAATACTGCTTGATTCTAACTTCAATCACCTGGATTTATGTGTGTTTGATAGATTTTTTTTTAACTGTTAAGTTATACTTTTGCTCTTTCTTTTCACATTAAAAACTGAAAAATATGGCTGAATATAGTCCTTATTTACGGAATTATGAAGTTATTATTTAATTTCTTAAGGATGGAATACTACAGAAATATTTTTCTATTGCACGGTATATTCATCCTTTTTCACTCATTTATTATCAAAATATATTTTTAGGTATTTATTGTATACTTTGTATCATTTTTTATTTGTCACTCAAATTAGCTTTAGTCATTGGAAGACTTTTTGTTGAAAATTTTCTCTTTATTTATCTTTATTATTTTTGTTGGAATTTTTATAACTTTATTTAAACAACTTGACTACAAATATAATTGTAGTTGGGTTTCAGTAATGTAAAGAAAACCTCCTTCAGCAGTGCAACAATCCTATCACCAATGTCCCAAATCTCCCTCCTCCCCACCCCATCTCCGCCTGTACTTTAGACAGGCTTTCTATTTCCCTCATTCATTCACATTGTTATGATAGTTCTCAATGTAGTTATTTCTCTAATTGCACACACCACTCTTTGTGTTGAGCTTCATGTCAAGAGCTGGACCTTCCAGCCCTCCTCTCTTTGTCTCTGAGAATTATTGTAAAAATGACTTTTATTTTTCTTAAAACTCATAGATGAGTGAAACCATTCTGTGTTGATCTTTTTCCCTTACTTATTTCACTCACCATAATAGATTCCATGTACATCAATGTATAGGAAAATTTCATGAATTCATCTCTCTTGACGGCTGCATAGTATTCAATTGGCTATACGTACCACATTTTCTTTAGCCATTCATCTGTTGAAGGGCATCTTGGTTGTTTCCAGTGTCTGGCTATTGTAAATAGCACTGCAATGAATATAGGTGTAAGGAAGGGATTTTTGTATTGTATTTTTGTGTTCCTAGGGTATATCCCTAGGAGTGGTATAGCTGGGTCGAATGGGAGCTCAATTTCCAGTTTTTGGAGGAATCTCCATATCGCTTTCCATAAAGATTAGACTAGAAGGCATTCCCACCAACAGTGTGTAAGAGTTCCTTTCTCTCCACATGTCCGCCAGCACTGCTTATAGCCATTCTCTGTGGTAGGAGATGGTACCTCATAGTTGTTTTGATTTGCATCTCCCTGATGATTAGTGATGTGAAGCATTTTTTTATATGCCTTTTGACCATTTGTATTTCTTCTTTGACAAAATGTTTGTTCATTTCTTCCCATTTTTAATGAGATTAGATTTTTTTTCTTGTAAAGTTCTGTCAGTGCCTTGTATATTTTGGATATTTGCCCCTTATCTGATGGGTATTGTGTGAATAGTTTCTCCCATTCAATGAATGGTTGTTGTATTCTGGGCACTATTTCCTTTGAGGCGCAGAAGCTTCTCAGCTTAATATATTTCCATCTGTTTGTCTCTGCTTCCACTTGTGTAAAAGTGCTATTTCATCCTTAGAGATACCTTTAGTCTCAATGTCATGGAGTGTTTTACCTACGTGTTGTTCTGTATACATTATGGTTTCAGATCTGATATCAAGGTCTTTAATCCATTTGGATTTTACTTTCATACATGGTGTTATCTGGGAGTCTGAGTTCGCTTTTTTGCAAGTGGCTAACCAGTTGTGCCAACACCACTTGTTGAAGAGGCTTTCCTTGCTCCATTTAGTATTTCTTGCTCCTTTATCAAAAATTAGGTGCTTATATGTCTGGGGAACATTCTCTGAACACTCAAGCCTGTTCCACTGACCTGAGGGTCTATCTTTATTCCAATACCATGCTGTTGATTTCCAAGTTGATGGGTTTTTATTTTCTTTGACTCACTTAAGTTTTATTTTCTAGTATACAGTTCTATAGATTTGGCAATTAATGTATTAATTCAATAAATTATTAAAATATACATAATGTCTTTAGTTTTCTAATGTTGAATACCCCTGTGTTTTACCTATTAAATTTCCTAGCTTACTTCCATACTCCTAGAAAATTATACTCACTTGAAACTATAGACTGAACTAACCATATTAGAGTAACTGTCCATAATGGATGGTGTATGGGAATATTTTTTAGGCACTGATTTAAGCAAAGAGAATATTTTATGACATGAAATTTATACATCAGAAGTTGTGGGCTTTATGATGTTATATTAGTATTTGTCTAAACAAAAGAAGATATAGGGGCTGACATGGTAGCACAGTAGTAGGGCATTTTCATTATATGTGGCTAATCCAGAATGAACAAGGGTTTGATCCGCAGTATCCCACATGGTTCCCCTAGAAATCCACAGAGCTATTTCTGAGCACAGAGCCATGAGTAATCCCCAATCACTGCTGAGTGTGGCCTAAAAATAAAAACAACAACAACAACAACAAAACAAAAAAAAGAAAATCTATCTCAAGCTGAAGGAAAAGATCTCTAACAAAGTTTATAGGTGAATCTGAGAGATCATAAAATAATTTGATAGGTATATCAATTTAATATTTAAAACATCAAAATATTTGAAATGATAATCTTGAATAAATAAATTTGATACTGCAATGTACTCTGACTGAGATCTGTCTTTTTCTTTCATATTCCTTTCCACCTAAATTTTTTCCCTTACACAAAGGTTTACTGAATGAGTTCTGTTGCAGGGTTTTTTTTGCAAAGTATATGCTAGAAACTGAAAAAACATGAACTAAATGTTATTCATTATTTCAAATATTTTCCATATATTTTATGATAAAGAAATATATGTAAAATGACAGTAAATATGCACTAATTGTTATAATGGAGCAAAAGCACATAAAGGAATTTTGGTGCGGTTAATATGGAAGAGATTCAAAGTCTTCCAGTAGAGATAATATCTCTCAGTAGAAATATTAATGGAAGGGATAAATAAATACATGTAATATGTTTCCAATAGGAAGTGTGACATGAAAAAACTTCAGGGATGATCTAGTATAATGACAAAATTGAGAAACCACCAGTTAATTATAACTCAGTGGAAGTGTCAGTCAAAATGGAATGAAGATTGCAGAGATAATAGATCAACTCTAACAAGAATAGATTATGAAGAAACTTAAGTAGAGATGTTGTTCTAGGAATAATGAAGTCAGTAAAGGATTATGAGTAGCATAACGGATGTATTAGGTGGCTTTGTAGGAAGCTCACCCTGACAGACAACAGTTGGGGAAAATTTGGGGACGTATAAAGCTTTATCATAGAGAACTTCAGCAATGGCAATTACTCGAGTGAAAGGAGCAGATGATCAAGATCTACATTATTTGACAAATATGTAAACAAAAATAAGGAGTGACAAGAAAAAATAGTGAAGTAGTACTGAAGAGTAAAGCTGAGACTACACATTAAAGCTTACTTTTTATTCTTACTAAAAGAAATTTGAAAATTTGAAGGCAGAGGCAAGTCTTGTGCAATTTCAATGGACTATTTTAACATATTCCTGAAACAAGTGCTAAAAATTTCATTAAAGTTCAGAAAGGAACAGAGTCTTATACTTCTTTTCCTAAGAAAATTATTTTTAATAAGATGAATAGTGCAAAACAAGGAGTTTAGAACTCGTGAGGTGTCTATAACACAAAAGTGATTATAAACTTAGAACTGTTTTCTTTGTAAGGAAATTGCCATTTATCCTTTGACCATATTTTATGAAAATTTAAGTTTTAATCCATATTTATATCTATGGCATTAAGTTTGAGTTTAACTTAATAAAATATGTTTATTTGTTGACAGGATGAATCTTTAAAGCAATTGCAGGTAGTCCATCAACCATGGATCTTGCCAAGTGACACAGAAAGTGAAGGAATAGAAGCAGAACAAGATAAACGTGAGTAGACAATGCTAGATCTATTGGGCTTTGTTTGTTTGTTTTTGACAAATTGTTATTTCCAAAAAAAAATCTACAGTGAAGGCATTTCCTTTTCCAAAACATGGACTATGTCTGAAAAAAAAATCAAACCTATTTTTGACTCAGAATATATTGTTCTAGGGTTTATTGATAATCATTAGGGTTCATAGGTAAAGGTGACTGCTATCCAGAAGAGTATGTAGAGAAAGGTGAAAGGTTTCTATCTGGATGACATATTATTACCCCTTTTAAAAATAATAACATACCAAAATTTTGTCAGACTGGAGAGATAGCTCAACAGGCTGACTGAATGATCTATGCCACCTTATGATTTGCTGAGCAAGACAAAAATCAACAAAAACTAGAAACAAACAATGCAACCTACAGAAAAGAAAAAGAATTATGTTATATACCCTGGTTGTTATTGTTAGGAATTAATTAATTAGTTGTTCCTCTGAACTCTACTGCCAGTTTACTGAATATTTCCATAGTTGGCATTATTATTCTGTACTCTGAGGGAGCCAGGAATCAGTTCTATAATGAAAAGTGTGTTGAAATATCCTTTCCCACTTTTATGGCAGCAGGCTTATATAACCAATATGAGAATGAAGACAGGAGTATGTCCTTACACAGCTGAAGTGTTAGGAGAGAGGAAAGAGCCGAGCCCAAATATCGCTCAGCTGACACTTTCAGAAATATAGTGAAAAACATGCTGACATTATACAGATTCCACTGGAAGGAAACAACACCTTCTATAGGAAATACTGATGGAGCCGATGAAATTAGATTATAGGAAGTACAAAAAGAACTTTGGAAAAAAATATGGAAGGCATGGAACCCTACGAAAAATGTTCTAAGAAAAGGGTAGCATGAAAAGAAAAGGTATTCTTGTAAACCTGAAAGAACTAAAAGTGATCCACACTTTTTATAGGAACAAAATAAAAATGTAGTCCCCTTCTATGTCCTGTGCATTGAGATATAAATTAACTGTCACTTTAAGCTTTGTACTTAATAGTTTTCACCAAATTATTTTAACTATATAAATTTTACATGGAAAAAATATTTTCAGTCAATGAGATTATGCATAAAGATAGCTCATGTGATTGTGTTAATTTTACTTTGGTAAATAGACTCAACACAATTCAGGTCAGAAAAATGAGGCAAACTATCTTTGCAGGATTCACTGCATATTCATTCTATGAATATACAACAATCACCTTAAAAAAAACTTTAAAGCAAAGAAATTTAGTCAAATAATGTATTTAATCCAAGTCAAAAGCCATACATTTATTTTCCATCATGTTCATATATAGGCATTCAGTGTAAAGTATGGAAGACAGCTTACTAATGCACAGAACAATAGCTCCAAAACACACATCAACTCCTATCATCTAATCATATGTTTTTCTACATATAATTTTACAAAATTCTGATAATGGATTGTATTATCTTCTCCTTTGGTGAAAAATCTTTGAAAGATTCTTCTTTTACTATTTCTTATGGAGTATATAAATAGTCCTAAATACATGTCAAAAATATCAATAATATAAATAATTGAATGAACATATAAATACATTTCTTTGATACATGTGATTTGTTTATCAGGATAGTTGAATGTTTAAAATGAATATTGTGCTTGAATTATTGTCATAAAATTATTTATAGTTTGGTTACAACGTTGGTATCAAATACAGGCTTAACCAAACTGTTTGCCTCTTTTTCTACCAATAAGTCTACCAATAACACTTTTTAAAAATCTTTTTAACCAGAGCTTTAGTATAAAAAATATTTTATTTCAGCAATGTTGTTCTTAGAAGTTACCCTTGACAATGATAAAATTCTGGAAATAAGATTAGAGTTTAAAAATAATTAGATGATAATGGGAGCCACCTGGAAATGGAAAGCTAGCTAAATCTGTAGCCAAATTTATAGCACAAAGATACAAATAGTTTTCTTGAGTAGCATCCAAAATTCAGGTCCTGAGACAACTGCTAGATGGTGCCACTGAGGTGATGCTATCTTCTTTGATGTTTTTCCACAATGGATGTGGTTTGTGAAACAGCCCACAAGTTTTGGGTAAGCATGTTTTTGTGTTCTCAGCAAAAAGAAATTCTTATTTTACATGAATCCACCATCTGACTTCGAAATTTAGAGACTCACATATTCGAAATTTATGAGTAAAGCAAGAACAAGATTACTTATTACAATAGCAGCAACTGGTTCTTGATTCAGGTTTCTATAACTTATACCAAGGTAATTTTGTACATTTCTCCTGAGACAAAATTAACTTAGTGGAAGGCATCCAAATGTCAGAATGTTTCTAGTTGTGCTTATTAATTATTGCATCATTTGAAAGTAAGACATAGCTCAAATAAATTTTATAAAGGTGTATTTTTAGGGGGGGAAAGGGGATATAATTAAATAGGAAGTTTTAAAATTTTTATTGTAAATTAGATAAACAGACAGTAAGTAGATTGTTCTATTCTATAGTTAGCATAAAATTTTAAGTCACAAACTTTAAAAGAAATGTAAAATGTGTTTTTAATATCACTAATTATATCCAAATTTGGTAAATAGCTAAAATCACAAATATTTAAATTTACTAGGGTACATGTTGATAGTAATACCTTGGAATCTACCATAGACCTAATGAATTAGAGTCTCTGTACACAGGACTGTGGATTCCACATCTTTATTAAACTGCACAGGTAACCTAATCTAATTACAAAGATTGAGTACTATTGCAATGAAAGTTTAGTGAATTGGATGGTTGTATTTCCAGAACTGTTTCCATAGAGTAATTAAATCTTGAACCCTGTCTGAATTTCCTATCCATAAGCTAAATTTGGATATGAATGTAAGAATGGATAAGGGAAACTGGATTTTGAAAAAATATATATAAATATATACTATATATTTATATATATATTATTAATATATATATATAAATATATATTTGCTCACCAGAGGATCTGTCCTGTTTCACTCCATATATATGTGGAGGCAACTTCTGGTTAATCTTATGTTTGCTCCAGCTCCATTTTGAACTTCTAAGTTATGTATAACCAGCTAAGGAAAAAAAAAGAAACAAACAAATAAAATAAAATTACTGATGCCAAAAATAAAGAAAGAAAAGCCAAAATAAATGGGAGCTAATACTATGGTGATTCAGTGTGACTTCAGAATTGGATTGAAGTTTGAAGTTGTAATATATTTAGCTCTCTCAGTGTGACCCTGAGGCTCTTTTAAGACAGGGGAGCTGGTATGATATTATATAAAATTTGACACCACTAAGAAGTGCCTAAAAAATAAGAGCAAAATATCTGCACTCTCCAGCTGTGGAAACAAGGACATTTATAATCTTTCTGGAATTTGGATGAAAATTTGTAAAGCTATATTCAATAGAAATTGTACTCTCATGTCCATACTTTGGCTGTTTGGGACTAAATTTAAATTGTTCACCTTAAATGTAATCCAAAGTCATAAAATTTGGACTGCATTATTAGAATTCATTCAGTACTGTCATCTATAAATGTGAGAGCTGAGACACTGGAAGAATGATTACAAATGAAACAATACAATAATATATGGAAGCCTGAGGAGAAGTGAGACACTGAATTAACAATCATGAATTTCGAGTAATGGGTTATTCAGAAAGACATCATATTAAAAATATTTCAAAATCATTTCAAGAAAAAGAAGTCAATAAGTCATGCTGAAAGAATAAGAAAGTAAGAAAAAAAGGCAAAAATAAAAAAAAATAAATTTGTCAGGGAGTTTGGGGACTACACCAGGTGACGCTCTGGGGTTATTCCTGGCTATGTGCTCAGAAATCGACTTGAGGGACCAAAAATAGATTTCTATAAGTGAAAAACTGGTAGTTTAAACTGAAATTTTAGTCAGTGTGTTAAGTATTACATTTTAAAAATATCTAGATAATTAGAGAAATTAGAAAGAGGTCCTGAAAAATCAAAATAAAATAAAGAACATTAAAATTTTTTAAGTTGATACTTCAAACATGAGATCAAATGTCTGAGCCACTGCCTTGATTCTAACATCAAAAACTCTTCACCACCTGTAATATACATCCATCATTTATATATATATAAAATATAATTGTATATGCATATATACACACTTGTTACGGGCTCCAAAGGAAAATATTAGAGAGGAAATAAAAGCAATGGTAGAGAGACAAAATGATATTTCCCAGAAATAGATAAAAGTTTTAATTCTCAAATTAGAAAACATGGTATTTTATATTTACATCTTTATATATATAATATCATTAGTAGGTAAATATTGAAAAAGAATCAGAAAAACTATGTCAAATGTAAGAAAAAAATTTAGATTATAGAATTTATTTATAAATATATAGGAATATTCTCAATTGGTTACATATATTTAATAGAGAGGATGTCCTCTCTGTCTGAATATACTACCATTATGAGTATTCACAAAATTTTACTAAAGGAAGTATTTAAAATAGAACAAGTTTAGGAAAGTTGTCAAATAAAAAGGAAACACTATTTGGAAAACATGTTGATAATTTGTAATAATTACTGAGTTAAATTTTTAAAAAGATCAATTTCTGATAGAAGAAAAGAAGGGGGGAAGGAAAAAAGAAACATGACAAATATCAGATATAAAATGTGATATTAGTGAGTCAATACATTATTAATTATAAACAGTATGTAAAATAAAAGATTAACAAAAATTGGGGCTAGAGAAATAGCACAGTTGTAGGGCTCTTGTTTTGCACTTGGCCAACCCAGAACAAACAGTGGTTCGAATCTCTGCATCCCATATGGTCCCCTGTGCCTGCCAGGAACGTTTTCTGAGCTCAGAGCCAGAAGTAACCCCTGTGCACTGCCAGGTGTGACTCCCTCCCCCGGAAAAAATGGTTACCAAAAGTATATTATTGATACTCAATTCCTAAACTTGAGTGATATATGTTTCTAAGATGTATATCTACAGAATAATATGGAATATGTTTAATATTTGGGGGTTACTCATGGTATGGATTGGGGGAGTCATGGAATTCTAGGGACGGAATCCAAGTATCCTGCATGAAAAATGCATTCTAAACCTTTGAATTATAGCCCAAGTAATAGTAAGATGTAATATAAAGTAGTTTCTTTAATTAAAATTTGAAATAAAATATTTTAAAAGTGAGTTCTGTTCAACAGTATTTTTTAGATAATTGTATTAACCAGGAAATTTTGATCTATCAAACTATGAAGATGAAATCATAAAACTAAGTATTTAAAATGTTTATACAACATATAATAAAATTCTTATCCCAAGGAAAAGATAATATACAAATAATAAATCAAAAAGAAAATGTATTTTGAATTACCAGAAATAAATGTTAAAGGGTTAAATTTAACAAATATCTCAAAATCTTAGTACTATTCTTCATAGGAATGTCAGATACTAAGGGATTTGTTTTCTATTTTTAATTTTTTTCTTTCAAGACTATATTGTTCCTCTCATTGGCAACGTGATATGTAAATGAGTTTATATCTGTCTATTCTATAGTAATTTTTTGAGTTTCATTGACATGTTCAAGAAAAGTTTTCTTAAACTTACAAATTTTTGTTTTGATATTTATTTATCCAATATTCTCAGACCTTTTTTCTTCCCTCTCCTTTTGAGACACAAATTATATGTATATTGGCACACTTAATAATTTTCTAGAGCGTCTTTGAGTAGCTGTTAACTTTTCTTCATTTTTTTTTGGGGGGGGCCACACCCGGCTCAGGGGTTACTCCTGGCTATGTGCTCAGAAGTTGCTCCTGGCTTGGGGGGACCATATGGGACACCGGGGGATCGAACCACGGTCCGTCCAAGGCTAGCGCAGGCAAGGCAGGCACCTTACCTTTAGCACCACAGCCCGGCCACTAACTTTTCTTCATTTTATCCATCTCTTACGACTGCATCTCAATTGACTTACCTTGATTCTTTGATTCTAATCTCATTCAGATCTGTTATTAAGCCACTGTAGTGAATTTTTCATTTTCATTACAGAATATGTTTCTCCTTTTTAATTTCTTTTTTTATTGATAGAAACTGTTCATTTTGAGTGATTTCTTTGAACATATTGATAATATGATATAATCTAAAATAATTTTATCATCTAAGCTTCTATACATGATCTTAGTCAAAAGGTTGAGAAACAATTTTCTCAGGAAAATTTCTATGAGTTGTTTTTGTTTTCTATATGTGAATCATATAATCATTGATTATTATATTAATAACATATCAGTTATTGATAAATTATTACTTAAATTTTATTTAACAATGTATAGCTAATAATAGTCATTTATATGATTATATAAAATCATTGCATTTTTTAAATTTATGAAAGCATAATTTATTTTTAAAATGTCACTATTCAAATCTATACACAGACTAAAATATAAATTTTATAAAATATAAATACAAATTGAAACCCCGCAAAATTTTTTAAATTTAATTGTATTATATTGAAACCGTTGTGATTTACAAAGTTGTTCAGTACTGTATTTGTTCTTGTTGTTATGATTTTTTTGAACTTGTATAAGTTTATATTATTTTTTGTGCAGCATCTGACATCTCTGCTTGGTAGTTTTACAATAATTATTGGAAATACGGCATGGAATGAATACTACATCAATTTACAATTCAATTGATACAGCCTCTAAGTCAACCAAGTATGAGAAAAAGAACCATATCAGGTTCCATATTTGAGCCATATGAAGAGTACTGCACATCTATAGATCCTTTTCTATCTCCAGACATATGTCAGAGCTTTCCAAAGTCTTCTTTGGAGATTTCATTCACATATTTTCTTTTTAAGTTTACATGATAAGCCTCTTGTTTGCCTACAACTGCTATCACTTTCTTAGCACCTATATTGTAAATACTAATTATGATTGTTTTGGAAATTTGATAACATCTTTTTCTCAGTAAATGGAGGCTCCTGCTAGTGAAGCCATTTAAGCTATAATTTTCCAAATAACTTTAATATGTCAAATAAAGACAATTTCCCTAATTTTAGATTTTTTAAGATGATTTAAAAAATATAAAACGCTTCACGAATTCGCATGTCATCCTTGCGCAGGGACCATGCTAATCTTAATCTTCTCTGTATCGTTCCAATTTTAGTATATGTGCTGCCGAAGCAAGCACTAATTTTGGATTTTTAAGGGAATTTCAAAACGACTTTTCCCCTTCTAGTAAATACTAAGTTAATATTTTTACAGCAGCCTTGTATCTTGTGAGGTTTTAGATTTTCAAGGTTACTGTATATCTTACAAGAATATTATTAGATAAGTAAAAACTTCATATGATTCACTGTCTTTATTATTATTTAAATGATCTGTGAGTTATTGAAAGTTTTAAAGTTCTAAAAGTGTGATTTATGTCATTGTTACATTGATTTTATAGAATAACAGATCAATGGGGTTCTCTAGACCCACTCATAAAAAGAACTTTCCAATTTTTTTGATTATATCAGTATAATTTTAATTTTAAAGAATAGAGACATGCAATGATGCTAATGGGTTGTAGAGAAAATGGTTATTTATTTTCATAATTATTCATTGAAATCTATTAAAATAATGTTTAAAATAATTTATATTGTGACCAAGGTAAATTACAAGTTTTTCACAGGTATATTTAAGGTACATAGTGACAGTGAACTACCAGTGTTGTCCTCTCTCCACCCCTGTTCCCAACATGCATCCCATACCTCCCCCGTTTACCTCCTCAATAGCTAATGTAACAGGTTCCCTTTGAGTATGGCTTGTTGTAGATTAGGTATGTTGATTCTGTTGACTTTGGCTTAATTTTGGTTTTAAATAACTTTTAGTATTCTACGAATCTCTACACTTGGAAGATTCTAAATGTAAGCATACGATTGACTTAATATCAATTCTTCAAGAGGAATAAATTAGATCTGTATTTTAAAATAAGCATGCCAAATATAATAAGTCTCCTGTTTTAAAAGGAGATAAAATACTATACATTATGAAGTTGAAAAAATGTTATAGCGACTTTACTAAAAATTGTGTCCAATGAAGTCCTTGGATAGGCTTAAAACAAGATCTGATTGACTTTATCACCAACTTTGTTGTCTGTTTACTTGAGCTCCTTTATCCAAATGTCTATGCATTTCTATTTTTTAAATGACAATATTATAGAATTCACATTAACTTCTGAAAAACACTAAGTTCTAATATTTTAGGATGTGGTAATCTAATAAAATTCTCAAAATTTCTATGGGTGAAAAGGAAAATAATGTTTGATGGACTTATAGGCTCTTCATTATTTTGTTCTCATTTATAGCCAGTTTTATTTGCTTTCATTAAAAATTGTACTTCATTCATGATTGCACCTGATTGCACCAACCAAGGAGTCACAGTTAATTTTGAGATTCTTGAGCGCCAAAGTGCTTGTTCTAATCAGTGAATTACAGAATGTTACTATTTCTCCAAAAATGAGACCAAGTTTTTACCTTTGAGAAATGACTGTTCTTCTTAGCCTGTTGGATTACACCTTGTTTTTACACCCCCAAAAGGCATTTCTCTGCTTCCTCTTCTTTTCTTTCAAATGTATTTACATTTACATACCTTTGATATGTAAAACTCCACCTAGACTAGATAATTTTTGCCTCTCACTCAAAGGATCCTCCTCCACCTGGTTGGGATTTGAACTGGTATATAAGGAGTTAGTTGCTGGTTTGGTGGCCCCAAATACCACAAGAGAAGTCACATTTAGTGGTTTCTAATTTAGTGGTCACAACTTTAATGTGTGTCTGGATTTCAATGGTGACATTTTAATCCACAATTCTCTCCCTCCTGACTATTTTGGTTTACTGATTTGCACAGCTACCCTGATTCAAACCAGCTTATCCAGGGTTGGAAGTACTACATGTGGATATATTTACACATAAATTCGGCTTTTTTTGGGGGGGGGCACACCCGTTTGATGCTCAGGGGTTACTCCTGGCTAAGTGCTCAAAAATTGCCCCTGGCTTGGGGGACCATATGAGACCCCGGGGGATCGAACCACAGTCCTTACTTGGCTAGCGCTTGCAAGGCAGACACCTTACCTCTAGCGCCACCTCACCGACCCCATAAATTCGGCTTATCTTTTATAGCAGTTTCTCAATATTTATTTTGAACAGTGTTTCAGGTATTATTTTACTAGACTCCATGCTAATCACATTAAAGACTAGAAGCAGAAGGTTATTGACAACATGCAGATCAAACATCTAACATACTGTTGTGAGTTATTTTTGAAGCCAAAGGAAGTCTGGATACTTTTAATTCTTATTTTTCATCTTCAATCTATGTGACTATGCAGAAAATTTAAGTCTCAGCTCATCTTAACTTATTCCAGGCACTCTTAAGTATTTTGGCATATCAACATTTGTTTGTTCATGTCATCATCATAATATGGTGTCATTTTATCCTTATCAAAATAAGGAGTTATTTTTAACCTATATGTGTGTGATGAACATTTTTTGTCTCTTAATAAAAATATTATACATCAACTTGAACACTTTTATTATAAAACTGAACATAGAGAATTATTTTGATCATACATAAGTTTATACAAGTCTACAAACCAAATGCTTCTGTATTATTCATGTTACATTCTTACTTTGAATTGGTCTCCATATCTGTGGTAAAATCCTGATATGAAAATTCAATTAATTTCATAGCTTATAGAAAAAATGTTAAATGTAACATTTATTAACATATAAAACATAACCTTATATAATCTCACCAACTAGGATATCATCATAGTACCAAGTTACAAATAATTATAGTAGGACAATGTGACACAATCCTCAGCAATTAAATATATACGATTTATACTACCTTTTGTTTATTAAAACGTCTTGACATTATAATTCTAATAGGAAATTTTAATGACAGTTATCTGAAAAGGCTGTTATTAAACAAAATAGATGTACTTTTCTTTTTCAATGAAAAGTTCTTTGGATTCTAGTATTGTATGAAATTGAATTATTTAAAAATAAAGCTAGGATATTCATGGCCAAATTTTTATTTTAAAAATTCAAAATTTATAAGTGAGAGCATCTGTTTTTAATACTTTCACCACATTTTATTTGTCTTGGGCTTTTCTTATGTTTGCTCAAAGTGTGGTCTAAAATTGCAGCTCAAATAATGAGAATAAAACAGAGTAACAGCTTATTCTTTAAGTTCAGTAGTTGTAAATTCTTGAGCAGCTTTATATCAGATGAAGAACATTTTTGACAAATCAGAAGAATACATTGGATGGACTACTGTTTTCTATGGACTTTCTTTGATGCATTTTCATTTATTATAATAACTTGAGTATGATATTTTCACAAGCCAACTTTTCCATCATTTCCCTTTATTTTCTTTGGGACACTGACATACTCACCTTTACAAATTAAAAAAAAACTCTACCATTTTTAAAATTGTTTTGGTTTTGGAGACACACCTGGAGATGTTCAGGAGTAATCCCTGGCTCTGTAAATAGAAATCATTCCTGCAAGGCTTTAGGTACCATATGCAATGCAATGCAAGCACCTTACCCATTGTACTATCATATTTGTCTCAGATTTTTACACCTAAACAAATTAGATCTGATTTGATTCTACATTACATTTACCTGTGCTTGATGGGCCACTTACTACCTCAGAATAATCAGATTTATGGATTTTGAAAAATCAACATATCAGAAAAAGAAAGAAATAAAGGAGCAGAATTGCCATATGTATCTCTTGATAGTGTGGGAAAAAATCAAAAAAGAGAATTTTTATTTTCTCTATGAAGTTACATAGACATCTAAGCATTAACACATGCATGATGCAGATTAATTTTTAAATATAGATTTAAAAAGCCAAAGATAAATATTACATTGTGCTGGCTGTAGGATCTTATGATTAGAGAGGTTTTTATGAGGAGAAACTGGACAGATGGGTAAAATTTTAAAAATCAGAGATGAGGAAATGTTATATAATCAGTGAGAAGTACAGTATAGGCATCAACTAAAAGAGTCGAAAATTACTGGTTATGCAATGTTACTCAAGAAATAGAAAAATTAATGCTGTTTGGGGGAAGACATGTACACTTACAGGAAACTTGAGTAAAATAAATCTGGAAAAGTTGAAAAGGGAAGTCAAAAACTAGTTACACCAGCCCCCACTGCTGTAGCTCATGGAACTTAAAGGTCAGGTTTTATAACCAGAATTCTGTAATTTTCTATGCTTATACCTGCTTTTTGTATCTAACCCTTTTTGTCCTAAAAAGGAAGTTTATACCAACCCTAAGCTCATGTGATAACTTGTGCTACCTCAGCAGATGTTATGCCCTTATAAGGAACTTGTACTACCTCAGTGGATGTTATGCCCTTAAAAGGAACTTGTACTACCTTAGAATGTCTCAGCGGATGTTATGCCTTTAAAAGGAAATCATCCCTACCCCTTCTCCCTGTCTCCCCTTCTTATGGTATATAAGGATGAACAAAGAAAGCCGTGTGGTCTTTTGCCTCTGTTTGATTCTGAACGGGCACTGGACCCTGGCCGGCCAGAATAAAGAACCCACTTGAGATTTTGCCTGAGTGACTGTCTCTTCATTTCTCTGAGTCGGAGCAGCATCTGGACTACCGAGCCTTACATTTTTGGCGAGCCATCCCGGAGTCCTTGATCTGTCTGAAGTGGAGTGGTGAACCGACTCTGTGGGTTCTAAGCAGTGTGTCTTGTGTTGTGGGTCATGATTTGATGTGTGTTGGAAATAGCAGTGTGTCTTGTGATGTTGGTCGTGATTTGACATGTGTTGGAAATAGAAATAAGGGAATAGTAGTGTGACTGAGGACTTGAGAGTCCCCACTCGATGTGGATTCCAGGTGGTAGTGAACTGACGGGTTCAAAAACTATAGGTCATGACCCTGGAGGCACCTCAGGAGTTCGATTTTGCTGCAGCAAGACATTCCCAGGCTGCCGTGGTGAACCCTATTTCTTTTAATTGGAGATCTTTGTTTTGAGATTTTTGTTTTTCCTTTTGTGTAAGTGTGTATGTGTGTGTTGGCTTTATTTCCTTGAACTCTTCTTTCTTCACTTCCTTTGTCCTCTCCCATCTTTCCCTCATCTATTCCTTTGATTTTCTATTTCTTCCATTATGGGTCAGCAGCAAACCACCCCTTTGTCTCTTACTCTGGACCACTGGTCAGAAGTAAGGACTCCTGCACGAAATCATTCCCTGGTCATCAAGAATGGAAAATGGCAAACCACTTGTGCAGCAGAGTGGCCCACTTTTAAGGTTAGATGGCCTGCTAGGGGGTCATTCCATCATGACTTGATTCTAAAGGCTAAAAGTGTTAAGGAATGCATTCGTTGGAAATGTTCCAGTGTGGCGCCATTGTCAGTCTGTCTGTTTTTTGTTTGTTTGTTTTTTGTCTGTGGTTCTGTGTTCCGTGTTTTCTTTGTCTAATTTAAACATCGAAGGAAACTCTAAAAAAATGCTACCTCTCCTTAGGCCAAAAATTGTGTGTTAAACTGGCTTTGTTATTCTAGGGACATGGCAGAGGGTGTTGGAAATCGTAAACTCCAGATTTCTCAATATCCATCAGGGATAAATTTTCCCTGGAGAATTTCTGGACTTTGCAATCACCCAGATTTCCTGCCATGTGTTAGTTAAGGCCAGAAAAAGATGAACATGTGACTAGAGAAAGGAGCAAAGGCTAACTGGCTGCTTTTCGGCTGGAAAAAAAAGTGCTTTTTTTTTTAACTCCCCATCCTGGAAAACGGGAGTTTATCTAAAAAAAAAAAGGAATTCACCTAGCCCCAAAGCAGGGGCTAGTTATTGTCTTCCCAGACTCATCTGGCTAGGGGTGTGTGTGGGTGTAGACAGAGTAATTCCAGTGGGTCCTTTACATATCAAAAGAAGGACTGGACTAAGGAAGAAAGTCTTTATTTAGTTAAAGGCTGGGAGTCAAAAAGGAAAAAAAATGAGCATTTAAATTTCTCTGACTTAGAAGTTTCTTAAGATGAACAATTGGGTAGAAAATGTTGCAAATTATTGTGATTGGCCTTTTTAAACAATATTGTTAATTTTGTAAATGCATGTTGTTGTTAAAGTAACTCAATGTGTTGTTGTTAAAGTAACTCAATTCTATGTCAAGTTTATCTAACCAAACTTAATGGTGGGTCTTAAAATAGCTTTAATGTGAAAATTTTGATGGTACTAGGTTGTAAATATCTAAAAAAAGAAATCAACATAACTGTGTTAAAATATCTTTAATAAGTGCAAAAAAAATTTGGTCCCGCTAGATGTGAGAATATTTAGCAAGGTGGTTCCAAATTGGCAGTAAACAATTTAAAGCTTCTGTTCCTAGGGCCCAAGTACTGGGTTCTAGGCTGTTAACTTGGAGCTAATCTTTAAAAAAGGATGGCTCTAAATTGGGTGCACATGGCGGTCATTGGCAGCAAGACTGCCCCAGAGGATGAGTGAAAAAGTTAGAAAAGGAAGGGGCCGAAAGAAATAGCATGAAGGTAGGGCGTTTGCCCTGCATGCAAAAAGGAAAGTGGCTGAATGCAGAAAATTTAAAGATGTGCAAAAGGAATTAAAAATGTGTACTAGGAAAAATCTGTATAATTAAACTAAATGATTATTATTGATATGCCTTTAGGTTAACAAAAAAGAAGTGTAAATGTTTTTAAGGATGTTATGGTGTTTTCATACTATTGAGTGAAGAATGGGGTAATAAGAAATCTTATGAACATCTAAAAAAATAAAATCTATTTTTAAGGAAAATAGTCAAGAATTTAAAAGAATCATTAAAGTTCAGTTTAAAAGTTTTTAAAAATTGGTGATTGTTAATTATAATTAAATTATAATTTAAATTCTTTAAAAGTCTAAAATCTGCCAGTAGTGACCATTCTTCCTGGTATTCAGAATTAATTTGTGTAACGTAAATTTCTGGTGCCTTCTGCCTATAAACCGAGGACAGAAGACTAAGTAAACTTTTATTTTCTATATGGTTAAGTAATATTTGCCTTTTCTCTTTTCCTAGAACCTTTCAGTCCTATTTTATGTCCCAGCATCATTTTGCTTTGCACAAGATACAAGCAGATGACATTCCTCTCTGCATGAGGAGTAATCCCCATGCAGACAGGAAACCATAAAATTAGTAAGAGGACACCAAAGCCCTCTTTCAGAGGAATAATTGGAGTTGAGGTGGTATGACAAGCAGGCACCCTTAAGCATTTGGCTGTAAAGACCAGAAAGATACCGAGATGAATGGCCTGAGTAAGGAAATGGAGATTTCCTAGGAGATTCTGAAGCAGCATTAACTGGCCACAGCCTGTGGGCCCTGCTCTCACCCTCCACCCTTAGTCTCAAGAGAAGAGGATTCAAGGTCAGTCTCTTCCAAATCTGAAGAGAAGTGGAACAGACAGGCCACCTCTGAAGTTGCTGCAAGAGGGTGAGATGCCCACAACCATCCTCAAGATCAACATGCTGAACTGACCAACTCATCAGCCAAACCTGAGTGATTGTGACATGATAAACCTACTGTGTCTACAACCTATCCTCAGAAAAGCTCTGTAAGTAGTGGGGGTGCCCCAGATGAAGATTTCTCCAACAATGCTGTATATTGTGCAAAGAAAAGAGCCAAAAGTTATTCAAATATCTGACAAGGTACAAGGTAAAGGTAAAGAGAAAAACAGTTTTGTAGCTAATTAAAATTCTAGTGGGCCTAACTTAAAACCCACTTCTTTGAAGTAACTTATGTGAAAATGTTCTTACTAGTTGTACTAGACCAGATCATAAAATTCAAATGCAAGCATTATTCTGACTAAAGTAACTCAAAGATGTGTTTATTAATAATACTATAATGCTTTAATTAGTGGTGTTTAATTTGTACTATCATTACAGATAATAAGGACAACTGTACTATTCAAATTGTTCCATTTACTGCTCCTGGGCCTGATTGGGTTAAATAATATTTCCCTATCTAATTAATCTAATCCTTTTCAGGTGTTAAGACTGCAGAAGTAAACCAGTTAACTGCTCATTTAGGGAAATATGAGATTTCACCCTATCTAGAAATTGAAACTACAGTCCCTTGCCAGCCTGAAATAGCTACAGAAAATTGATCTTCAACCACGTTCCTTTAATGACTTCTAGGGTGATGAAATTTCTAGGGAAAATATGAAGCAGAGGGGCCGGGCGGTGGCGCTAAAGGTAAGGTGCCTGCCTTGCCTGCGCTAACCTTGGACGGACCGTGGTTCGATCCCCCGGTGTCCCATATGGTCCCCCAAGCCAGGAGCAACTTCTGAGCACATAGCCAGGAGTAACCCCTGAGCGTTACCGGGTGTGGCCCAAAAACCAAAAAAAAAAAAAAATATGAAGCAGAATGGCCATCAGAAAAAGCTACCAGGGAAATAAGGGGAAAAGAAAGGCCACAGAAATTAATAAGCCAAGTTGACAATTAAAAATAACATTATACCTATCTATCCCAGAGGTTGGAGCAGGTAGCAAAATTACCAACCCTAACATTTAACAAAGATGGGTAGTATAAGGAAAGAATCAAAAATTGTGCTTCCCTTGGTAATGTTAAAAGTAAGAAAATTATTATTAGATGTAAAATTTCTTAATCTCTGTCTGACCCAGTGCAGAAAAGGCAACTGAAATTTAGGGTTCTATTGTTCTCTCTACCTCAACAGCCCTTTAAGTTTCAGGATTGAAAAAAAAGAAAGCAGAAACCTCTTTATCTTCATGGTGAAAGTCACAGCCTGAATAAGAAGAAAGCCCTGAAGATCCAGCTGAGTTAGCTCATAGGACCAGAACAGAAGGCAGACAGTCCTGATGTTACTACAGCAGTGACCATGACTGCACAGCAACTAGCAAGAATGACACTCTCTTACCCAGACTATGGATAAGGGGGGTTGTGGGCCTGGCCACTGGGGGAGCAGGTCTAGCAATATCAATAGACAGGTATAACAGACTCTCGCAACAGTTAATTTCAGATGTGGAGATGGTATATCAATCTGTTAGTGATCTGCAGGACCAGCTCGACTCCTTGGCTGAAGTGGTATTACAAAACAGGCAAGGATTAGATTTAATCTTGGCAGAGAAAGGAGGGCTTTGTGTGGCCTTGCAAGAAGAATGTTTCTATACTAACAAATCGAGAGTAGTGCGAGACAGAATCAGACATCATCAAGAGGAGCTAGCCAAAAAAAAAAAAAAAGGAGCTATTAGACAATCCCTTATGGTCTTTATGGGGTGGGATTCTCCCCTATCTAATACCCCTTCTGGGGCCCCTTTTGGGCCTCCTACACCTGGTAGCCATCGGGCCATGCATAATCAATCGCCTCAATACATTCATTCGGGCTCAGGTTGGGGAAGTCAAGCTTATGGTATTACGCCAACAGTGCCAAAAATTAGCTCACACAGGCAATTCTGACCAGGAATATCCAGGAGATGAGGTTCCCTATCACAATGGCTTCTAGGATTAGAAGCCTTACTACAAGAAGTGGGGATTGAAAAGGGAAGTCAACAACTAGTTACACCAGCCCCACTGCTGTAGCTCATGGAACACAAAGGTCAGGTTTTGTAACCAAAATTCTGTAATTTCCTATGCTTATACCTGCTTTTTGTATCTAACCCTTTTTGTCCTAAAAAGGAAGTTTATTATTCCAGTTGTATTTAAGGAGTTTTGATCCACTTCTTTGAAAAATGTCCTGGGTGTACTTAAAGGGATTTCATTAAATCTGTACAAATCTTTGGAGATTATTGCCAGTTTAATGATGGTAATCCTCCCAATCCATGAACAGGATATATGTCTCTATGTCCTTGTGACCTCTTATTTTTTTAAAAAGTAATGCTCCCATCTTTTGTTTCCTCTAAGGGTTGCTTTATCAGAGTACAGTTGACAAGGCTGTCTGGACCTTAGTTCTATTGCCTGCTAACTTCTGTTCTCCTGGTTTCCTTATTTTGTGGATAAAGCAAGATAAGACTTTATATTTTTAAATATTCTAATTTCTTTGCATATACCTTCTAATTCCAAACAAAGAAATTAGAATATTTAAGAATATGAAGTCTTATCTTACTTTATTCACAAAATAAGAAAACCAGGAGAACAGAAGTTAGCAGGCAATAGAGCTATGGTCTAGACAGCCTTGTCAACTCTACTCTGATAAAGCAACCCTTAGGGCAGGGGTCTCAAACTCGCGGCCCGCGGGCCGTTTGTGGCCCTCCGTACAACATTTCTGGCCCACGCCAGCCTTCAAATATCACAGTATTCGCGATTATTTGCTTACCAAATATTCACAATAAAAATCGCATTAGTAAGAAAAAATCACATTAAACATTCATATACCCTGAGCAATTCTGTTTGGGGTTTGCAAATGTTTAATGCAATTTTTTGCAATTTTCTTCTTACTAATGTGATTTTTTTATTGCGAATATTAGTAAGCAAAATCCCTTATGCGGCCCTGCCTCACCCCGACTTTTCCTCCTGCGGTCCCCAAGTAAATTGAGTTTGAGACCCCTGCCTTAGGGGAAACAAAAGATGGGAGGCATTACTTTTTCCAATTTTAAATTGTACTAAAAAGCAGTAGTTATTAAAACAGCATGCTATTGAAATAAAGACAGACCCTCAGATCAAAGAAATAGACTTGAATATTTAGAGAATGATCCCCAGGTGTATAACAAATTAATATTTGATAAAAGGGCAAGAAAAGAAAAATGGAGAAAGTTCCTTCAACAAGTGGTGTTGAAACAACTGGTCAATCACATGCAAAAATCAGACCTCTATCTAGCACCATACACAAAGGTCAAATCAAAATGGATTAAAGTCCTTGAAATCAGTTCTGAAATTATAAGATATATAGGAGAAAACATAGACAAAATATTCCATAACATTGAGACCAAAGGCATCTTCAAGGAGAAAATACCACTGTCCAAACAAATGAAAGCAGAGATAAACTTGGGGCTGGAGAGACAGCGGTAGGGCGTTTGCCTTGCAAGCAGCTGATCCAGGATGGATGGGGACGGTGGTTCGAATCCCAGCATCCCATATGGTCCCCCGAGCCTGCCAGAAGCGATTTCTGAGTTCAGAGCCAGGAATAACTCCTGAACGCTGCCAGGTGTGACCCGCCCCCCCCCCGCAAAAAATGCAGAAATAAACAAATGGGAGTACATTAAACTAGAAGCTTCTGCGCCTCAAAGAAAATTGTACCATACTACAAAGGCCACCCACGGAATGGGAGAAACTGTTTACCCAAAACTCATCAGGCAAAGGGCTAACATTTAAGATATATAAAGTACTGTCAGAAATCAACAAGAAATAAATTATCTAACCCCATCAAAAATGGGGAGGAATGAGTAAGGAGAGATAACATGGAGGTAGGGCTTCTGCTTTGCATGCAGAAGGACTTCCTGGCATCCCATATCGTCCTCGAGCCTGCCAGGAGCAATTTCTGAGTGTAGAGCCAAGAATAACCCCTGAGCACTGCGGGGTGTGACCCTAAAACAAAAACAAAAACAAAAAAATGGGGAGGAAAAAATGAAGTCATTTCCTCAAAGAAAAAATACAGAAGGCCAAAAGGCAAACAAAATGAATATACTCCATATTACTAATCATCAGGGAAATTCAAATCAAAACAACAATGAGGTACATCTCATGTCAAAGAAACTGGCAAACATCAAAAGAACGAGAACGACCAGTGCTTTTGTGGATATGGAGAGAAAGCAACTTTCATTTATGCTGGTGGGAATGCTATTTAGTTTAGCCTTTCTGGAAAACAATATAGATATTCCTCAAAAAATTGGAAATTGAGATCCCATATTATGCAGCAATACTAGAGATATACCATAGGAGCACAAAAGTATAATAAAACATGTCCTCTGCACTCCTATGCTCATTTCAGCTCTATTTACAATAGACAGAATCTGAAAACAATCCAGGTGCCTGACAACAGATGAGTGACTAAAGAAACAGTGCTAAATCTACACAATAGAATACCATGCAGCTACAAGGAAGAAAGAAGTCATGGCATTTGCCTATTCATGGCTAGACATGAAGACTCTTATGCTGAGTGAAATGAGTAAATCTCTCAAACTACTGACCAAACAAGTGAAAGCACAGATAAATCAATGGGAATACATTAAATTAGAAGCTTCTGCACCTCAAAGGAAATTGTACCAGGATACATAGGTCACCCACAGAATGGGAGAAACTATTTACCCAAAAACCATCAATCAAGTAAGGGGCTAAACATCTAAGCTATATAAGTCTGACAGAAATCAACAAGAAATAATTTATCTAACCCCATCCAAAATGGGGAGGAAAAAATGAAGAGTAATTTCCTCAAATTAAAAAGACAGATGGCCTTTTTGGCCTATGCTTTTTTTTTTCAATATGTTTTATGGAATTTGGGTCTAACATCTAAGTCTTAAATACATTTCAATTCACTACTGTAAATAGAGATGCTCATCCAAAATTATTCTTTTGCATGTGGGTGAAGCATTTTCTCAACATTATTGAAGTTTTTCAGTCTTTATTTTATTATATTGGCTCCTTTGTCACAAATAAACAATTTGTATAAGATAGAATTTATTTCTGGGTTCTTAATTCTTTCCTACTGATCATAATATCTACTATGTAGCCAATGACCTCAAGTTACAGTTACCAAGTTATTCATTATTTTCAATTCTACAACTGTTCCAACACCAATCACATCACCAGCATCCACTATTCACTTTTCTCCATTATTGTCCCTCGTTTCTTTCTGCATATAGTCAACTTCTATAAAAATCAACTTTTCTTTCTTCTTCTTTTTTTGTTATTTTTCAAGAGAAAGCTATGGTGCAGTTTTATTCAGGGAATGTGCTGCAAAATCACACAGGGCAATACAACTTAAATATATATGTAGCTTTTGGTGTAAAAGCTGTTCTGATGCATGAATTCATTGAGATTCTGAGAAATCTATAGTTACTACTGAAAAGATTAACACATTGACAATATCATTTAAAATCTCATTTAACATGTCAGCCTTTTTTTACATATATATCAATAGGCCATTCATTTGTTAGACATTATGGCTTGATTGAATTAGTAGAAGATGGAACATCTCAGACTTAGCCAATTCTCAAGTGATCTTCAAGTCACTTTTAAGCAAAATTCAATTATTATATGTATGAGATATTAAATTGTATATTAAATAAATATGTAATGAATACATCTATTGCCAAATAGATATTTAAAATTGTATTCTCCGATACAATTTTGGAAATATGTGTAGGCAAATTCATAATCTATCATTCTAAGTAAATCATAGAAAATCCTTAAAAAATTATATATGTTAATGAAAGGATATCTTTATATCTAAGACGAAGAGGAAAGTCATAGCATTTATGTTTAAGAATACAATGAAAAGCTATGTATTTGGTCTGAAGAACGTTTAATTACATGATGTTGACATCTAGTTTTAGAAATATATAGTCAACATTTCAAACATTTTCTTTTGTAGAAATTTGACAACATATTTTGAACAGTGTTCTATTTTAATAGCAGTATAGAATTGAAAACAGGCTAAGTATAATTACTACAAGTTATTTATTTTATTCTGTCCAATTTTTAATTTTTATGTTTATCATATATGCCACCCTTAATTTTCTGGATGACTTTTCCTGTAGATAATAATTTGGAGAACTATGTAAATATTACTAAATCAAGTTAACATTTCTATTAAAAGCAGATTTTTCCTAACCAAATGTATTAGTGCTTCAGTTTCTTTATTACGTCTCTTTTTCTTGTTTTCTTGTTTTATAGTATTTTATTTATAAATAAAATCACTCAAATTCTAAAAATATTTCTAACATTTTCCAAGATTTTCTAATATTTCTAAGATTTTGTGATTGTATTTTACTTTAGGATAAATGTTAGTTTATTCTATTTATTGTTGCTTTATATTTATTATATCTACTGTAATATTGGCTATAATAAATATAATCCCAACAAGAATGATTATGCTACATTTTTAAAGTTTTCTGCTTAGAACTTCTTCACAAATCCTTTGTAGTATGCCAACAAAAGTAATAATCGTCATTTACAATAATAGATGGACTATCATTTATTGCTAGTTTCTAATAACAAATACCCCACATTTCTAAGATTCTATCAGTCAGCAATTAATCTACTCAAATATGAATAGGCTACAGTTTATTGCATCATATCAATAAAGTTTTGATACTAATTTTATTTCATCTTCACTAGAATTTGAGAAAGCCACTACAACTTAATAGATTATTTTTCTTAGTCCTTTACATCATCTCTCTTTTTTATTGTGCAGGTTCTTCAGATCTTCTTTGCGTTCCATGTTCTTCTTGTCCTACTCTGGTCTACTCTGGTATGTTTGATCAGGGCTCTTAATATTAATATCTAATATTATGGGTATTATCTGCCACTGTTCAAAGTAAGATTTCTTTTTAATTTTAGGACATCTCATGAGAAAAATATTTTTCTTCGGGTGCTTTGTGTGTTTATTTTTTATTGATGTCACTCAGCTCTTAGCTGAGTCTATATTACCCTATGTTGAGGTGCTGAGATGGAAATTTTCAATCCTTTCTTCCTGGCAGGATTATTACCTTTAGCTAGATGTCAGATTAAAAACATAGTTCCCCGGGCTCAGCCTTGCACATGCTAGCATAGGACAGACCACGGTTCGATCCCCCAGCGTTCCATATGGTCCCCCAAGCCAGGAGCGATTTCTAAGCGCATAGCCAGGAGTAACTCCTGAGCTTCACCGGGTGTGGCCCCAAAACCAAACCAAAATAAAAGAATACAAAACTAAACACACACACACACACACACACACACACACACCAAAAGATATAGTTCCCCATTGCATAAAACAGCTTATGCATGCCACTTAACATCTCCCAAACTTTTAGCACCTCAGAATTATTTTATTTACATAGACATGAGCTTACACTATATACTGCATAATTAAAGTGATTCTTTGTATGTAACAAAGAATATCTAAGAGGAGAGTTAATGCTTAGCACCTAGAATCACAGAATATCAGAATTAGAAAGAACATTAAAGCAGTCTTCTTGTCTTCAAATCCAGTGCTCTCCTCATCCTCTTCCCTGGATTGCCCCTCCCAATGAGACGTATTTCTATATGTATATTACAAGTAATTAGAAGTACACTTCTTCATTTGATCTCCACTTAAATTTTAGTTTTAATTTCTTACTTACAGAACAATTTTATATTAGAAAGTCACATAAAGAAATAATTTATGGGACAAAGGATGTGGCTCAGTGATAGTATGGTTTGCATGTGAGACCCAGGTTTTGATCCCTGTTATTAAGAATCAGAGAGATATTTTCTTCAATGCATCACTGTAGTTCTCAAAAAATTATGATCATTACAACTTTGTATAAATGTAATAAAAATTCTTTACCATAAATCACTTTGTATATGGAAACAATGACTAAATAAAGTCAATTGCTTTTAAAGATATAACAATCTATACAACCGAATACTGAGTTACAAATGCTATTCCAATTACAAATGTATTGCAATTACAAATGCTATTGTAAAACAAGTACAAATGCATTGCAAAATAGGATAAGCTATTTGTTAGCTAAATCATACCTGTACTTATACTGAATTCATTCATCTATATATTTATATATATATATAAATATATATTGGGATATATATATATCCCTATATATATATATATTGGGAAAATTTGTATTATGTACATGAAGAATGAGTCACAAGACATTCATCTATATATTTATATATATATAAATATATATTGGGATATATATATCCCAATATATATATATATATATATATATATATATATTGGGAAAATTTGTATTATGTACATGAAGAATGAGTCACAAGACAATATGATCATTAGAATCATTTTATTGCATATATGTCTCTATCTTCTAAAAATATTTGTAGAATTATTTACATTTGTAGAATGACTATGCTAATATTAACAAAATTTCTATCAATGTTTTTACTTGACAGATGTATATATATATTTATCAGATAGGTTTTTCTATAATAAAATTATATTGCTTAAGATGTAAAAAGACATTTCTTTTCAAAGAAATTATTCTCACATTTTGCTCCCAGTATAATCTTATTTCTTGTATTGAAGACAAAAATTCAATATATTTTTCACATAATAATTCTTTGATTATAGAAAAAGATAAGGATTAAGTTTTTAATTCTTTTAAATGTTTTTGCATTATATGCATAAAAACTCCCATTAATATGATTTTCAAATAATTCTTTGTTATTATAAAATAACAGTATAGAATGAATAGGCATTTTTCCACAGAAAAACACATTGCGAACATAAGTGGCATGTGTTTCTTAATGAGGAAAGGACACAGTGAGTAATTACATAAATGCAGTTGCTTCTTGTTGCATTAAATATTAGATTAAATGCATGCAACAGAAGATTTTCTCCTTGACTAGTAAGTAGTTAAAGGGAAGGTAACATGATATTTGAGATTAAAATTTGAAATATTTTAACACTTGATCAGAAAGAATTTAGCTGGAATTATTGACATAGAGTTAGCATTTTATTAAAGGAAATACATGTACAAATATATAAAAAATTAGATTTTTTCTAATTAGATTGTATCTCTTTACTAAACAAATACTTGAGAAAATAGTATCCCAAAATGCTTTATCAGGTTCTATGAATAATTTTTATTTTTATTTTTTTTGGTCACACCCGGCAGCGCTCAGGGTTCACTCCTGGCAGGCTCAGGGGACCATATGGGACGCCGGGATTTGAACCACTGTCCTTCTGCACACAAGGCAAACGCCTTACCTCCATGCTATCTCTCAGGCACCCCACTATGAATCATTTTTAGATTGACATTTTTGAAAACTTTATGTTCTAGTAGGTGAATCAGAAATATACGCATCCTAAGGTACAAAGCAGAACAAAAAAAGCAAGTCTCTATAAATGTGAATATTTAGATTCTTCTTGAAAGTAAGAAAAATCATTCCCAGTAATAACTATGGTCAGATAGTTTCAATATTGAAATAGAATTGATACGTCTCATCTTCCATATGCCAACCTTTTCTAAATTTAGTTATTCAATTTTTATAATTCCTTCAGGATAGTAACTGCTTATTATGAATCACTAGACTTGAGGAAAAGACTATCTGATTTAATTATCTGAAATAGTTAACTAATTCTACTTATAGATATAGAACACTCTACAGGTAGCAAAAGTTAACATATGGTAGCAAAACACAGCTAACAAAAACAATATTCTAAGGTCAGTGTCATTATAAAAGTACAGTGTATAGGCAAGCATTGAAATATCAATATTTCCTTTTATTATGCTATATTATAAGCACACCATTAAGCTTATTTTCTTTTGTTTCTACTTTACAGGTCTATGAAGTAGGGAGAAGAAACTGCAAGTGGTTCTTAAAGAATTTCGTTATTCGAGTACTTGTACAAAGTCCACGATTCATTTATTATGTTTATGTAAATATTTAGAGAATGGTATTTTTATAATGTTGTTAATACATGAGAAATCTTATAACCAGGAGACGTACAAGCATATAATCAATTAACTCTAACCCTGGTAAAGAGTTCTGAAGATACCTGCTGCCTTTCGACATAGTTGGTGTCCAGAGCTACTTTTACTTTATACCTCATTATGAAGACTACTGTTTGATATATCAGATATTGCCTGAAATCAAATAACTTTGCTGACATTTTTTCTGTATTTTAACTTGTCTAGGGTTTTCTACTTCTTCTATTTTTATATTTTTCTCATATACTAATTAATAAACACACTTATGCGTATGTGCCAACATGTGCCATTTAAGTACCTCTGGAAGTTAGCTATTTAGTATAAGCGATTGCCCTTTGTGTTTTGTGCTGTGGCATAAAAGCATATTCTCGACCATTGCTGCTTCCTATGCTGATCTTCTCTATTCTTACCAAGAAAATAATTAACATGCTGATTTACTAAAACAAATCAATACGGAATGAAATGCATGTCTCAAAGAATATGCAGTGAAAATGGTTTGATCATTTGTCCGATTACTGAGCACAATTAAGATTATCCACTTGAAATTTGACATGTACCTGCCTTGGGAATATCTTATACACTGATGCTAGGTGAATGGATTAAGTACATTAAAAGTATCTCTAGTAACTTTTTATCTAATCCATCTTAATCTAAGTGTGCTTCCTGGAGCAAAAAATGGTTAAATTATATAAAACCACCTGTATATTCATCAAATAAATAAACATCAAGGTCCAGAACATTGCTAAGTAATTAAGAAATTCTGTATTAATGAGTTGTATTCCAAAATCAATAAATGAATAAATTTTATGTTCACTTTTCTTGTGCCTTAATTCTTGTGAGAGTAATCTGTGTTCAAATTATTGTTATGTATTGGTAGAAATCACATAAATGTATAGAAAATGGGTTTTATTTGAGGAGAAAAGAAAAGTAATTATAGAACTACAATTATTCATTAAAGTTATTTTGAGTAAAATATATTGAGAGGGCCAGCCAGAGTGTTGGCCTTACACACTGCAGACCCAGGTTCCATGCCCAGCATCCCATATGGTCCCCCAAGCGTGCCAGAAGTGATTTCTTAGCATAGATCCAGGAGTAACCCCTAAGCACTGATGGATGTGGCCTTCCCCAAAAAATAGTTTTATGGAGAAAAGATACCAAATCTACGAAAAATGTGGGGGATGGGAAGGGTGAGAAGAAAGAAGAAAAGTATATCAAATGTATGTTCTAAAAGAGTACATAAGTAACATCAGATTGGAGTGTTCATTTAAAAATTACCATGAAGAAAGAACATTTCTTCTAAATTATTCAACCTATGGTTTAAATATTAAGAACCATCTTTAATTAAAACATGTCCTCACTATTGACTTCACATGTGCTATACTTAGCTCTAAATATCTCTTGCCCAGTTTTTTTCTCTCCTTCACTCACTAACGTTTCCGTGCAAACATCATCATGTCCTCGATTGACCGCAGGAATCAGAACCATAAGCATATTCTTAGTAAACAGTACTGGATATGCGACTAAAAATGAAAACAAGATAGACTCTAATGTCAAGTTGTAAAGAAAGATTTTAATCAGTGATATTGCTCTGGAAGAGTGTTTAGTAAGAACTGAGTTCAGGTGCCATTGGGGAATGTTGACTGTAAAAAAAAAAAAAAGAATGGTAGTGGGGATTGAGAAATTCAGGGCTTGGGCTAAGCAGTAGAAAGGAGTTTTAAACCAAAGGAAGAAGGGTTGGGAAGGTCTGATTCACATGAAGATTAACTGTGTTTACTAACTGGCATTTATCAGACTTTAACTTCTATCCTCCTCCAGAGACTGGAAGTCAGGAGCTCTATATTCAGGTGTTGGCTAAAATAAGCAGTAAATTTCCTGACAGCTGTTAAGTTTTCCCACAAAGGAGCATCAGGAGGTTACAATTGCTGTACTAGGGACATTGCCTTAAGCTATTTTACCATAAACTGTATTAGCATTGTATTCAGGTCTTAATGTGGATGCATGGGTGGCTAGGTGGAGTGGATGATATCATTTATTACTCTGAATTTTTTTGTTTTTGTTTTTGTTTTTTTTTTGTTTTTGGGCCACACCCTGCGGTGTTCAGGGGTTATTCCTGGCTGTCTGCTCAGAAATAGCTCCTGGCAGGCACGGGGGACCATATGGGACACTGGGATTCGAACTAACCACCTTTGGTCCTGGATCGGCTGCTTGCAAGGCAAACGCCGCTGTGCTATCTCTCCCGGCCCATTACTCTGAAGTTTTAACAAGGCTAAGTTTTAAGAATGTACAAGAAAAGAACAAAGGCTAAATTTGACCAAGAATATAAACTTCAGCAACAATAACTTGACATCCCACCATATTTGCTTTCTCTCTCTCTCTCTCTCTCTCTCTCTCTCTCTCTCTCTCTCTGTCTCTCTCTCTCATTCTCTCTCTCTTACTCTCTCTTTCTCTCTCTCTCTTACTCTCTCTTTCTCTCTCTCTCTTACTCTCTCTCTCTCTCCCCCTCTCTCCCTCTCCTCTCTCCCCCTCTTTCCCTCTCCTCTCTCTCTCTCTCTTGGCTAAAAAACTGTACCAGAGTGATAGTAGAGTGGATAGAGAGCATTTGTTTTGCATGGCATACCCCTGTTCAATCTATAGCACCCCATATCGTCCTCCAAGCCTGAGATGAGTGACTTCTAGTTGCATATCCAGGAGTAAAACCCTGTGTACCACTGGGTATGCCCCACACACAAAAAAAAAAAAAAAACAAAAATCGAAAAGAAAAAAAACAACAAAGATTTCAGAGGTTGATTATACAATTCCAGACTAGAAAACATTAATGAGAAAATGTTTCTATATTTAGTTTCAAATGTTAGTCATCAGACTATGGCACATACAGTCCCCCACTGCTAATCTTGCTTATTTTGGCCTTATTAAAAAATTCTAGTATTTTTTTCAATGGTAAGATTCAAAACATCACATACTAAAAAGAATAATTTTTCAGATTTTCCATTACATCGTCAGTACTATGGATTTCGATTGTAGAAGGCCACAGCTTCTAAGTATTCCTGTCTAGGACTACAGTGAATCAAACCTTTATTCTCAAGAACAATGTAATTGGGGCGGGATATACATATCTATAGCTATTGTGGTAATTTGTGATGGTATTGTTGAGTTTGGAAATGTTTGATTTGGAAAAAGTTTGGCCTTGAGTCCAGACAATAAGTTTGGGTTTAATTCGGAGTTCTTGTGTTTTATCTGAGAGCTTGAATAATAGTATTTAGGAAGAGTAGATATAAGTGGTTAGCCTAGAATAATATAGTTAGCAAGAAACTAGTTTTTCCTCTTACAAAGTTTGTGTTTTCCCTTTTTCATACAGCTTAGAAAAACCCCTCCTTGCCTTTAAAGTTGTTTTTTTCCCAGCAAGTTTTTGCAGAACCCCTGACAGGCAGGCAGAGCCTTACTGCCCAAGGGGTCCCAGGTTAGCTAATTGACTGGCCCAAGGAGATAAGAAGTACTCCTTCTAACTTGACGCATACTGAGGAAATACAGGATCTTTAAGAAAGAAATCAAAAAGATTTTTGGGCACTTAAGAAAAACACAACAAACATAACATAACTAAGAGTAAAATGTTAAGTCAAATTATGAATTTTAAGAACATGCTAATTTGCTTTTGTCACTCCTTTTTTACCAATACTCAAGCTACATGTTAAATTTGCTTTTGTCACTGGCTGGCTAAAAACTTTTTTTTTTAATTTTTTATTTTTAATTATGAGAACAAGGATGCAAAGAAAGAGGACAAGGTAAAGTTACAATGGAAGGACAATACATAACATAATTCTCAGAAGTCCCCTTGCTGATATCCCAACTTTGAAATTTCATCCAAAGAACATTAAGATTGTAACACACTGTAATATATATTTTGTATTGTGCCCTTTCCCACATCCCTACAAAGCTCTTTTTTATCCCTTTACTCTCTATCCCCCCCCAAACATCTCTAATCTACATTACTCTTTTTAATCAGTAGTGTACAAGCCTTATCACAGACCAAAGCCGTGTATTGTGTGTAACAACCCCAAACTGTTTCAAGATACATAAAATGGACATGTATTTCTTTAGAATATTTTGTGTTTTTTCTCTGACAGCTATAATTCTTACTAAATGTTGTCTTATATAGTGATGATTCTAACCACTTTTCATCTTCTCTTTTTGAGCTGTTTAACAAGGAATCTTAGAGAAAGAGTCCCCCAGATTAATGCTTATGGCTAAAAACTTTTAACAGCCCACAGTGACACCTCCACCCTAATGCATGATAAGACACTCTAACAAAAGCAGACTCTAAAATAGTTTTACAAGGAAATCAAGGCACTATGAAATACAGCATAACAAATTTGGGGTGATATAGGAAACATAAAAATAGTTAAGACTAATGCTGATCTTGCTTCTGTCACTAGCTTGCTGGAAGATTGTTTTTAAACAAAATAACTTCAGGACCTCCCCCATAGTCAAGCCCACAACCCAGAGTGACAACTCCTCCCTGGCACGGGAGATCTCCGCCCTGCCAGCAAGGGACACCCCCCCCCCCAGCAAATCTTTACACACCTAGGGACCACTGGGAGGACTACCTTTATCAGGAAAAACATCAGGCTCAGGGTGGAACACCTGTGAGGTCATGAAGGGGCAGGATTTGTGCCATTTTCTGAGATTGTCATTGATAAAATTCAAACTCATACAATTTGTGTAACCTATGAAATGCTTTGACCTGTTTGCTAATTACCACGTAAAACTCCTTAAAAACTTGTGTGAGGAGTGGCTCAGGCTCTCATTACAGACCGAAAATTCCTGCTGAGTCAGGTGGCTGTGAGTTGACCTGGAGTGCTTTGTGATTGAAAAAACCACGTGTGATTGCATCCTCCAAAGTTTGTGCCTCCTCAATGGAGCTGTGGGCTTTCTTCAAACCCTGGGCATCTCCAATCCACGGGATCTCTCCCCGGACTTGGGCATCTTCAACCCCTGACCCCAACATGGGTCCAAACCAGCTTTGGCCACTTTTAACAGTATGTGATGGTGGGAACAAGTTAGGAGATACACCCTTACATAAAACCATTGACTGGTTAGCAGGAGTGGTCACCTAACCCCTGCCAATATTTAGGATCTCTTAAAAAAGAAAAGAAAAGAAAAGAAAGAATAAGAAAGATCTTGAAAGAAGACGAAAAAGTCAAAGGCCCAAGTGAAAATAAGGTCTCAACTGATTTATCTAAATATAAGATGTTTTAGTGTCCAGAATCAAAGGATGAGACCACACAACTGGAATAAAGCAAAGCAAGATTTTATTAATCAGCCACAAACTGACAGTCAGGGCTGTCTCCCAGAGTAGGTGACATATGCAGGGTCACAAGCAAGTTTATAAAGAGAAGGAATGAGGAAGTTTTAGCTTCTGATGATCTTTAAGACAGTTGGCTGATGTCTAGAGTACCTCCCTATTGCTCCCTTCTGTTTTGTCCAGGTAGGCTACCTGCTACCTGCCAGGTATCTCGGGGTGGTGTTAATGAAAATTTAGGCTTGAGAAAGAGAAGCCTAATATGTGAATTTTTACAATATAGTGTTCCTCTGATCAGAACCTAGGGCCCCATAGATGGACCCAATTTAGTGTCAGATATGAAGACATCCAAGAAATAAATAATTTTAGCTAGAAAGTTGATAATCTAAGGGGAGTGGTGAGAAGAGTTTATTTAAAACTGTTTATTTGAATGACATGAAGGCAGGCATCAGTAAAGAACCTTTGCTGATATGCCCTGTATTCACTCTTTTGTCTGCCATCTCTCCCAAGAGGAAGACAATCCACAGAGGCTTTGTTTTAGCTTCTTCCTCTCATCACACACCCTTTGAGATGTAAAGACTCATTTAGGTTTGATTAGCATTAGATAGGTATCTCTTCTTCCTCCCATGTTGATTATCCCTGAACAATAAATACTGTACATAGTACATATATACGTATATATATATGTAGTATATACTGAAGGATAGTCAGGGAGCTCATTCAATGAGACTTGGACCCCTTTACCCTAAGCTTTTCTCATGTCTGTCTTGTCTTTTTAATCTTCCTTTGCTATTTCCCTGCTTTAGACCTATTCATTTAGCAACAAAGGCAAATGGAGGAAAAGTATTATGAATAATAGAACGAGTGTTATTGGAAGTACATGTGTAGGGATAAAAGCAATAAACACATTGTGTTATTACAACATAGAGAACATAATGTGACTTTGATGGGACCATCAAAGAGCTGTAGACCAGACTAGGAAAAATAATTTATGCTATCGGGTGGTGTTTAACTCTGTTTACTTATTAGAGCCACGGATACTTTCTGGCTTTTAGATTTGGTTGGTTTCAAATAACCCCAATTATTGGCATTATTAAAGCTTTTATTTTATTACATTGATTTCTGAAAATGCTACTAAATATTTTCAGCAGTATAAAGGATAGTGACATTATCAAGCAGGGTAGCTCAGTGAAGCAGGTGTGATGAAAATGGTAGGAGTAAGAGACATTGGGAATAGGCAAACTTGGAAATGGGAAAAGAAACTAGGAGGCTGTTGCAGGAGTTACAATTTAAAAATAGCAATGCGTTAGTTGTGGTTCTTGAGAGGACAAGAAATTAAAATAGTGTTTAGGATATGACTATTTGGGATTGGGATAGTCTGGAAGCAAGAGAGCAGAAATAGTAATAATAATAATAATAATAATAATAATAATAATAATAATAATAATAATAATAATAAAACTCATTTAAAGGATGAAATTGACCAATTATAAAGAATTCTTACACAGCCCATACCCAGGGGCAAGAAGGTATTATCAGAAGTGCTTCCAGGTTCATGGTTTTGGTCTGTAAGTGGTGATAGACATGAAAAAGATAACCAAGGAAAATTCAGCTGCAGGGTCCATATTTTAAGATAGAGTTGTCTCTAGTACATTCTGAAAGGTCTAGCAGGCATTAGGATTGAACTAAAGGACTGAATATGTGTTTGTGGAAATTGAAAACACAACATCTTATCTGAAGTGAGCCTATGAATATTTGTCCAAGGTATAGTCAAAGCTACAGCCAGAATTAGCAACAAACTATTTAGAGGGGCCTGAGTGATAGCATTTCATTGTAGGGTGTTTTTATTGCATTTTTTCATTGTAGGGTGTTTTTCTTGCATGAGTCCAATCTGGGCTCGATCTACAGCAACCCATATGGTCCTCTAAGCCTAAGAATGATTTCTGGGTGCAGAGCCAGGAATAACCCCTGAGTACCACCAGGTCTAGCTCAAAAACCAAACCACGACAAAACAAAATAAAATAAAAGCCTAAACACAACAACCACAACAAAATTGAGAATAAAGTTATAAAGAGTTGTCAGTTACCAAGAGATACTACATTCATTATCTTTATACTTTTCTATCACACTTTTATCAAGTTATATTTCTTCAACTGCATCGATGCCTTATATAGTTCACAAAAAATGAAGACTTATTATCCCTATTTAACTGAAAGGTTAGGAAAAATGTGAACCTTTGGTGGAACCTCCAGGGATGAAAGATGCATAGACAACATGACCCTCTTAAACTACTTAGGCAGGATATAGCAAGAAGTAGAGCTAAGAAATATCATTTCTACCTCTTTTCTTTAGCAATAAAGCATAGTTCCGTCATAATTCTCTTAAGATGTCAATCCCTGTCCCATTTCATCTTAGTTATTTTTAAAACATTTACTATGTATCTTAAAATTTTTAGTTATTCAGTAGCGTCTAGGAATATAGTGGGGTATCTGTGGTTCTTTATTTATCTAGGTAATTAGGGAAAGAACTTGAGAATTTTGGGAAAATAGCATGTATAAAGATTCAAATGCAAGAAGAATGTCATGAGAAATGAATAATTGTGCAATCTGGAATATAGACTGTATTAATTCAGTTGAGAAGGCACTAGGCAGACTTAAAAGGATATTTTAAAATACATTCAAAGAGTATAGAGAAACATAGTAGAGTTCTTAACAGGTAAAGAGTAGTCTTTGCATCTTAAAAGGTAAGATCTGACTTCAAATTGAAAAGTGAATCATCAAGTGACAATGATGAACATAGCAAGAATAAATAGTACATGATTCTGTAAATAGCCCTAGATACAGGTGCATAGAAATCAACATAATGGAGATAGTTTATGATTTAAAAATGAATGAGAAGTGTATCAGTTTCTGGTAAATTCTAGCCAACACACCTGGCACTACAAAATTTTTGGAACAAGAGGATTTTGAGTTTATTGGAGATATGTCAAATTAAAAGAGACTGGAGACATTTAAGACATTGAACAGAAGCAAAAAAAAAAAAAAGGCTGGTAAATAGAATATAGTAGAAAGCATAGCCATTGATGGCATATATCAACAAAAAATAAACTGTAAAGGAAACAGAAGCCTCAGAAACATTTTAGTATTTAAGGGATAGAAAAAGCAATTTAAAAAGTAAAAACTCTTGTACTCTGGACAGAGTGGGTGGCCCATAGAGTTTCTCAAAACCAGAAGGTCAAAATCAATACACTTCAGGATCTTCAGCTCTTGTAAGCACAGCTGGATTTCAGAAGAGAGAGGCAGGACTCATTTATTGAACCGTTAGTACTCTAGGTTTAATGAGGCTCTAGAAACTTCCTGTGGAAGTTATGTGAGAAAGTCATAACAAATAGAAGGTTCACTTATTTAGGAAGAATTAATAAGGAACTAGCAATTGGGGATAATTTTCAGATCCATTGTGGAGTCATTTACCTTGAAAATTCCCCTCTTTTGGCTAATTCTGACAAAGACTACTAACAACTTTAAGAGGTGACTTTGTTCCCTGCCGCAAATTCTTTGCCAATCTCAAGAAGGTCAGGGGGAATGATGGAAAGGTGCCTGGGAACCCACACACCACAAGAAAATCCAAAAAGACAGTGGGGAAACCTATACTTCCAACGTAAGTATAAGACCAGTATTACACCACCTCTTTATCTCCTTTTCCCCCAAAGTAAGGTAGTCTCATGCATCACTTTATTCCTTTAATTATTTTGTTAATTCATTTTTTAAATGTTTGTTCTACATATGTGAGCAATATACTTTTATTCCTATTTTTATCTTTTTTGGATGTGTGATCTGTTTCTGTTTTCTTCTCTATCCACCCCCAAATGCACCGACAATATAAAGTAGCACCATTTCTCCCTTCAAAGGCACACTTAAAAAAGGAGAAATCTTACATATAAAAAAGAGCTCTTATCTACTAGGGATAAGAACTCAAACTTGTTTACAATACAGGGATATCTCCCACCTTGAAAATATGTCACACGGACCCAACTTAGACCTCAGGTGATCAGACACCTTCCGTCCAGCCTTGAACCCTGGGTCCCAGACATAAAATCAACACAGTTCTTCACAACAGCTACAGGAAACAAATCCCATCCGGGACATCCTTAATACCGCTGGGCCACCAGCAAGTGCCAGCTCAAATATGATATCCTGACAAGGAAAATGGGAGCAACTTGACCTAAGAACAGGTTATCCTACCTCACCAGCTAACGATAAGACAAAATCAGAAGACTTGTAACCCTTTGGTCAGTCCAAAAGCCAAGATCACGATTTAGAAATCGTGATCTCTGCTAGAACCATGACCAGACTGAATATATCTTGAGACCAATAAAAAAAGTCCTAGTCTAGGGTTTGAACTACGACCTGCACAACAACCATAACCCCCAGTTCCAAAGGTCTGGCAGAGACAATTGCAACAGAATGGGGCTTCTGGAAACACAATGAAAGACACTATCCTAGGTTCCATCATAGGATCAGTGCAAAGACCAAGACCACCAACCACAGAAGATGGATTAAAATGACACTGAGGGAACAGAACTTCTAGAACCACAAAGAAAGACTTCATCATAAGTCCCACTCCTGGACCTCTGCAGATACTGAGATCTCTAGATACAGAGGTCTTATTTCATCACCCAGGATGGAGCAGAAGATTTCCAAACACCAGGAAAGCACCACTGGGAGAGTAAATGAACATGAACGGAGTCTATAGTTAACCCCATGACAATATACTCCAAGGGTGGAAAAACCCTGTATCTCTTAGGCCAAGTGAATTCCTTTTTTGAATGATCCCAATATTTACTGTGCCAGTGCAGGAGGGAAAAAAAAGCAAAAAGCACAAAACACTTTTTATTTTTTATATAATTTTTTCTTCATTTAATATTATTTTTATATACCTATCTACTTTTTGTCAATTTCTTTGTTTTGGTGTGGTTATTGAAGTTGTTGTCCCTGTTTATATTTATATATTTTTTCTTCTTTTCTTTTTTTCTTTCTGTGCTCTGCCATGTTTTTTTAACTCAAGACCATGTCTTTTTTTGTGGTGCCTATTGTTATCACTGGAGTGCTCACTGGATATTTGACACTTCTTTTTGTTTTTTGTTTTTTTAGAGATATCATTAAATGACTTTTTGGTGGAATTTCCTTTCTTTTTTAATATATTTTATTTAAATTTTTAATATATTTTATTTATTGATTGATTACATACATGATTGTGTTTGGGTTTCAATCATGTAAAGAACACCACCCATCGCCAGTGCAACATTCCCATCACCAATGTCCCAAATCTCCCTCCTCCTCACCGAACCCCCACCTGTACTCTAAACAGGCTTTCCATTTCCCTCATACATTCTCATTATTAGGACAGTTCAAAATGTGGTTATTTCTCTAACTAAACTCATCACTCTTTGTGGTGAGCTTCCTGAGGTGAGCTGGAACTTCCAGCTCTTTTCTCTTTTGTGTCTGAAAATTATTATTGCAAGAATGTCTTTCATTTTTCTTAAAACTCATAGATGAGTGAGACCATTCTGTGTTTTTCTCTCTCTCTGACTTATTTCACTCAGCATAATAGATTCCGTGTACATCCATGTATAGGAAAATTTCATGACTTCATCTCTCCTAACAGCTGCATAATATTCCATTGTGTATATGTACCACCGTTTCTTTAGCCATTGGTCTGTTGAAGGGCATCTTGGTTGTTTCCAGAGTCTTGCTATAGTAAATAGTGCTGCAATGAATATAGGTGTAAGGAAGGGGTTTTTGTATTGTATTTTTATGTTCCTAGGGTATATTCCTAGGAGTGGTATAGCTGGATCGTATGGGAGCTCGATTTCCAGTTTTTGGAGGAATCTCCATATCGCTTTCCATAAAGGTTGAACTAGACGGCATTCCCACCAGCAGTGGATAAGAGTTCCTTTCTCTCCACATCCCTGCAAACACTGTTTATTCTCGTTCTTTGTGATGTGTGCCATTCTCTGGGGTGTGAGGTGGTATCTCATCATTGTTTTGATTTGCATCTCCCTGATGATTAGTGATGTGGAGCATTTTTTCATGTGTCTTTTGGCCATTTGTATTTCTTCTTTGTCAAAGTGTCTGTTCATTTCTTCTCCCCATTTTTTGATGGGATTAGATGTTTTTTTTTTTTCTTGTAAATTTCTGTCAGTGCCTTGTATATTTTGGAGATTAGCCCCTTATCAGATGGGTATTGGGTGAATAGTTTCTCCCACTCAGTGGGTGGCTCTTGTATCCTGGGCACTATTTCCTTTTAGGTGCAGAAGCTTCTCATCTTAATATATTCCCATCTGTTAATCTCTGCTTTTACTTGCTTGGAGAGTGCAGTTTCCTCCTTGAAGATGCCTGTAGTCTCAAAGTCCTGGAGTGTTTTGCCTATGTGTTGTTCTATATATCTTATGGTTTTGGGTCTGATATTGAGGTCTTTAATCCATTTGGATTTTACCTTTGTACATGATGTTAGCTGGGGGTCTAAGTTCAATTTTTTCCTCAATGGAGAAAAACTAAAAGCCTTCCCTCTAAATTCTGGCACAAGACAAGGCTGTCCTCTCTCACCACTCCTATTCAACATAGCACTGGAAGTACTTGCTATAGCAATTAGGCAAGAAAAGGATATCAAGGGAATCCAGATAGGAAAGGAAGAAGTCAAGCTCTCACTGTTTGCAGATGACATGATACTCTACTTAGAAAACCCTAAAGACTCTACCAAAAATCTTCTAGAAACAATAGACTTATATAGCAAGGTGGCAGGCTACAAAATTAACACACAAAAATTAATGGCCTTTCTATACACCAATAGTAATAAGGAAGAAATGGACATTAAGAAAACAACCCCATTCACAATAGTGCCACACAAACTCAAATATCTTGGAATCAACTTGACTAAAAATGTGAAAGACCTATACAAAGAAAACTACAAAACTCTGCTCCAAGAAATAAAAGAGGACATGAGGAAATGGAAAAACATACCCTGCTCATGGATTGGCAGGATTAACATCATCAAAATGGCAATAGTCCCCAAGGTATTATACAGATTTAATGCTATCCCACTAAAGATACCCATGACATTCTTCAAAGAAGTGGATCAGGCACTTTTGAAATTCGTTTGAAACAATAAACAACCCTAGAATAGCTAAAGCAATTATTGGGAAAAAGAATATGGGAGAAATTACTTTCCCCAACTTTAAACTTTACTACAAAGCAATAGTTATCAAAACAGCATGGTATTAGAATAAGGACAGGCCCTCAGATCAGTGGAATAATCTTGAATACTCAGAAAATTTTCCCCAGTCATGCTATCACCTAATTTTTGATAAAGGAGCAGAAAATCCTAAATGGAGCAGGAAAAGCCTCTTCAACAAGTGGTGTTGGCACAACTGGATAGACACTTCTTTTTGTACTGTTGGGGTGTTTCACCTTCTTTTTCTCCTTCAACTCTCAAACCGACAATGAGAGCCTCTAGAAGAATTCTGCCCATTTTCGGCGTATTAGACTTTTACCCCAGTTTATTACTTTTCTCTTCTTCAAATAAAACCACATAACTTGAACTATCTAGTCCTGCCTCCCAGTTAGAGGGGAAAATAAGGGAGGCACCAAGACCAAGACTACTAAGTAGTAAGCTAGTTACAGAGGGGACCACATATTCTTGCAGCCCCGGGGGTGAGGGCGGAGGATATGGGAGGTAGGATGAACATGGAGGTAATATGGTGGACAAATCGGTGATGGGAACCCCCCTGATTTTATGTAAATATATACCTACAATATTATTATCAACAATATGTAAGCCACTACGATCAAAATAAAAATTATATTAAAAAAAGGAGGTGACTTTGGAATTCATGCTGATTTACCATTTTTTCCTTCTGAAATAATTAAATGTAATTTTTTTCAGGCTCAAAGGAAAAAAACCATTGCTATATACTCAAGTCAGCTTTACAAGGCTCCCCTTCAAGAAGGAAACATCATTCGTCTTTTCCCAATACCAGGACAGAGTTATACCTCTGCTTCAAATCATGACTTGCTTACATCGTAAATGTTTGTTGGTTTATCAACTTACCAGTTCTGTGCCTTAAGGGACCTTGACATACTACAGACATCTAATTAGGTGATTAAATAAGACCTACCACCTGTGAAGGAAATGCACATTTAGAATTTGTAGAAATGTATGAATATACTTTGTAAAACTTTCCTCAATTCAAAAATAAAGAAAATGAGCATGTATAGGGACAGGGGATGCATCCCTGAAGATTAATCAAGATCTCATTATCAGTAACATAAATCGAACCTAAAAAATGTGTTTCATTTGTGAAAAACAAATATGTATATATTTTAAGTAGGTTACAAATCAGGGCATATTTAGGTATTTATTATTCAAATTCACTATGAATTATATTTAAGTCTGTTTATATTGAGATTGGTATTGCTCCCTAAGCTTAGTTTTTCTCTTTTTCTTGGCACATGTAAAGATTCCTCAGCCACTTGCAATTAAGATGGTTCTATGTCTAACTCTTATCAACTTGCCAGAAGAATTTTGTTTCAGTCCAAAGAATTTAAAATAGGATTGAGTTCTCAATATTGTCTTCTCTTCTACCACAGATAACCTGTTTGTTAGAATAAAAATAAGAATATTAAAAGGTATTATATGTGGGGCCAGAGAGTACAGCAGGTATGGAATTTTCCTTTATGCACCCAACCTAAGTTTGATGCAGTGGGGATGGAGGGGAAAAAATTAAGTTTTTTTTTTTCCTCTGGAAAAGAGGGTGTTTCATTCTCTTACATTGAAAATATAGTAACGAGGATTCAGTATGCTCTTCCAGCACACATTCTTCCTTGAATACATATGTGTTTTGCTGGTTTCTCTCTCCTTGCTTGCCTATTTCCACTATGGAAAAACCTGCATTCTCTTGTATAGGCATTTATCCTAGTCTCTTCTCTCACATCTATTTAAATAAATTTTAATAAAAAATATTTGATTCACCAATAAAATGTACCTTTTTATAATAAAGAGCTAAGAAAAATAAAGAAAAAAATAATAATAAAACTCTGGGAGTTACTAAAAATTACTATCCTTATCAGGGATCCAAATCTATCATTGATACTGCTGTTAGTAAGAGTGAGGGAGCTAATAGTGTACCAACTAAAGAAATGTGTTATACAGGTCTTATACTTATGATGGAAGTATAGGTTTCCCCATTGCCTTTTGAGATTTTCTTGTGGGGTGTGGGTTCCCAGGCCCCTTTTTATCGTACACCCTGCCCTTCCTGAGATTGGTAAAAAATTTGAGGGGAGTCTTGTGTAAAGTTTTTGCAATGGGAGTCCTTTTAGGGCTAAGTCCGGTATCCAGCAACAGTCCACGTTAGGATAAGTTGGTAGGGAGAGTCACACAGCATGAGTCAGTAGGGGTGTTGGTTGTCTTTTCCTGCCAAGAACGAGGTGTGGGTTTGAGTGGATGTCCCTTTGCTCGGGTGCTGGGTACTGGTTCGTTGGGGTAGGAGGTCAGTCTTGATGCCTAATAGATTAAGAACTGAGGGTGAAAAGTTTTAATAAATTGGAAAATCTGGATGGGATTGAGGGGTGAAGGGGTAGTCGGATTCCTGGAAGGGGTATAGGGGAGAGTATTTGGAAGGGGCAGAAAGGAAGAAAGGGGAAAATAAGATTAAAAAGGGAAAAAAAAAAGGAAGAGGGAGTAGTGAGAAGAGAGGTGAAAAAAGCGGGGGCATGTTATTCTGTTTGGATATGCTCGATGAGTAGGCCCCGTAGTATAAGTCTGCAGGTCACCGTTGCTGCTTCGGTGGTCTGACTGGTCATATGCTTCAGGTCCTAAAAGAAGGTATGCCCTAGAGATAAAGGGTATGTTAAAAAATTTTGTCTAGATAATTTTGTAATGCAACTTGGGTATGGTATCTCGTGTGGCTTAGCTCTGAGATGCCATCTTAGGTTGTCCATCCTTTGTATCTAAGAATGCCTGTGGACAGAAAAGGTGAGAGGTTTCTTTAAATATATTAAGCTTAAGGCATTAACACCTATTATTTTGAAATATTTCGGTTGTAGTCAGTGATTTCCCGTGATATTCTTTACCTGTAACCTTGTATAAGATCCCTAAGAGATTATTATGAGCCTTTGCAGTAACAGGCTGATTACATACCTGTTCACTCTACACTGCTGTTTCTGCAGTTGCTGGTTTCTTTATGGTTTAATGTGTGGTCGAGAGTTTATGATGTTCCTCTTTCATGTGTTTTGGGCATTTCTGCCCAGTATATATGTAGTATTACAGTGTTTGGAGTTTCTAGCCTGTAAAGTCCTGTTATTTGATCTTTGAATATTAGTTGTATATATGGTGTAGTTTCTAGGTGCTTTAGAATAGTGCTATTATTCTGTGTTTATCTTTCATCTTCTGACTTACTTCGTTTAACATAATATGTTTAAGGTCCATCCATGTTGCTGCAAAGTCTGTGATTGAATCATTTCTTACTGCCATGTAGTATTCCATTACAGTGTATAGATACCACATCTTAATAATCCACTCATCTGTTGTTGGGCATCGATGTTGGTTTCAAGACTTGGCTATTATACTGATTGCTGCAATAAATTGTGAGGTGCACACATATATTGGGATGAATGTCCTTCCGGCTTGGGGGTAGATACCCTGGAGAGCAATTGCTGGGTCAAATGGCAGCTCAATTCTGAGTTCCTTGAGCACTCTCCAGACTGTTTCTATCTCAAGACCATCGCAACTATGTGGTGCATATTTTTAGTGCTGCAGTGCTCACTGGATATCTTATTTGATTCCTCTTTTTGAACTGTTGTGGTGTCTCACCTTCTTCTTTCCCCATCGTCCCTCAAACCAAGGATGAGAGCCTCTAGAATGACTCTGCTCATAGTCGGCGTAGTCGATTTTTACCCCCATTATATTACCTTTCTCTTTCTCAAATAAAACCACATAACTTGAACTTTCTAGTTTCGCCTTCCAATTGGAGGGGGCAGAAATGGAGGCACCAAGACCAAACAGTTATAAGACCACTAATTATTAAACTAGACACAGAAGGGACTACCCATTCTAGCAGCCCCTGGGGGTGGGGGGAGAGTGGAGGATATGGGAGGCAGGATGGGAGCGGTTGTGGGAGGACAATTCGGGGGTGGGAATTCCCCTGATTCAATGTACATATGTACCTGGAATGTTACTGTGAACAATATGTAAGCCACTATAATTAAAATAAAAATTATATTAAAAAAGAAATGTGTGATGATGTGGAAAGAACTATTATGTTTGTTGGAGTTTATATCAATTCTGCTTTCATTTAGAGGATCATTCAGTAACATTGAGAATAATGTCAATCAGCTAATTGAAGTTAGGCCCATTATATAATGCCGGTAGAGATGAGCTCTACTTGAGAACACTTCTAATAATAATGTTCTTTGAATAAAAAAAATAAAGCTGATATAAATATTCATAATCAAAGATAAAGATACCTGGGAGTTTTGCATCTTGTAAATTGAGAAATTAAACTTGATATTTATAATCCCTGGTAATATTTAGTTATTACTATGGGACAAAATTTGTCCTAACATATTTTCTTATTGTTTCATTATAGGAATACAATTATTATTTCCTCATCGATAAATGAGGAGATTGAGAAGAAACCTACTAAATATTTGTCCAAGTCAAGAATTGTTGGTTTCGGGGCTGGAGAGAGAGCATGGTGGTAAGGTGTTTGCCTTTCATGCAAAAGGATGGTGGTTCAAATCCCGGCATCCCATATGGTCCCCTGTGCCTGCCAGGGGAGATTCCTGAGCATAGAGCCAGGAGTAACCCCTGAGTGGTGCCGGGTGTGACCCAAAAACAAAAACAAAACAAAAAAAAAACAAAAATTGTTGATGTCAGGATTTAAGACTTAGTTGTCTGATGTGTGAAGTTAATAATGTTATCCTTATGTACTCCTCTTCCTCATTAATGTTTAAAATTGGTTTGGCTAGAAAATGATCAGGGTATGACACAACTTTTCTACATTTTTTAGAATATATTATTCTACAGCAGCATTTTATCCTTTGGTGAGGTTTAATAATATGCAATTCAAAGTAAATAATTATAATTGTTCTTTGGTCTTTAGAGACAGCATGTAAGTCCTCTTTTTGTGAAAATTCAGACATTTGGGGACAAAACCTGATTCCATACAGTTCAAGGGAAACAAAGTTAGTTGTAAAGTATTCAAAGGGAGATATTTTAAGCTACCTTTATATTTTATATTTTTTATTTTAAAAATAAAAAATTTCTAAATTCCTGTGCAAATTTCTATCACTAATAGCCCCCCCACCTGTATTTGAGACTGTTATTGTACTTCTCTCACTAATTACCATTGTAATTGTGTAGTTATTTCTTTAATTGCATTCACCACCCTTTGTGGTAAGCTTCATATCATGAGCCAGTCCTAGGAACACAAAAACACAATACAAAAAATTCCTTCTACACACTTATATTCATTGCAGTGCTATTTACAATAGCCAGAATCTGAAAACAACCTAGTTACCCTACAATGGTTGAGTGGCTAAAGAAACATGGTACATCTACACAGTGGAATACTATGCAGCTGTCAGAACAGATGCAGTCATGACATTTTCCTATACATGGATGGACATGGGAACTATTATGCTGAGTGAGATAAGTCAGAGGGAGAGAGACAGACACAAAATATTATGGATTTTAAGAAAAATAAAAGACATTATTGTAATAATACCCAGAGACTATAGAGATGAGGGCTCAAAGGTGGATTTTGTTTGTTTATTTGTTTTGGGCCACACCCGGTGATGCTCAGGGGTTACTCCTGGCTATATGCTCAGAAATTGCTCCTGGTTTGGGGGACCATATGAGACGCCATGGGATTGAATCGCCTTCTATCTAAGGCTTAAGTGCACAAGGCCTTACCTCTTGTGCCACGGCTCTGGCCTCAAAGGTAGATTTTAATGAAAGGTGTAAATACTTTTCTGGATGCTAGCAGGTCATCATTATTTATGCAATATAAAGAAAGAATTTTCCAATTTAGTTCAGAAGCAGAGGAGAATACTTTCTGAGTAGACCTCTGTCACTCGATTGTAGGTAACCTAGCTCATGCATCTTTAGCAAAGGCAGAATGAGCTCATAAGGCTACCCCCACTGATTATATTTTTATTGCAGTTCAACAACATAGGCTATCTATAGGGAGTAAAATAATTTCCTTGTAATTTCTGATTACAGACACAGGGGAGCATGCCAAATTTGCTTTCACTTACAATTTGAAAGGTTTTATGTGCCAAGCTGATTGGAACCAATCTCTTGCCTGCCAGTGTTTCTCATAGGCGATGAAGGAAGCCAAAGCAGTGATTCTGTATCTCTTTCTATGTTGAAATCTTGCTGAGTGGAATATAAGGAGATGAAAAAGAAGACAGGAGCTAGAGTTGGCCTAAATGATATAAGAATACTTGCAATGAAAATCAAACCAAATCCTTAGAGAGGTTTGAAATCATTTGTCAAATCCCCTTCCTGTTTTTCTTTTCTTGCTCTTTGTTTGAGCTTCTGACTTCATGGTTCTTATGGAATCGGAAGTAAAGAAATACCACTAAAAAAGTAAAGTAAGCTTGTGGTGTCCCTGACTGAGCCAAACCCAAGAAATACTGGAAATAGCCACTGCCAACCCTAGTTTGAGATTTCCAGCTTGATAGCCAGACCAAAGAGTTTACGAGTGATGTGTGGGCCTATTCAGCATGAACCTTTGCAAAGTCTGTGTTTATTATTGCACTCATCTGTCAGTGACATTGATTTTGTGGGTTAACCTTTCTTTTTTTCAGAGTCATTAAATAAATACCCTTCCAATAATGCAAAACATATCCGTTTACAGAGTATGAAATAACATACTAATCCTTTCCTCTCCAGCAGATATCAAAGTTTAATTTTAAGTAGTCTATATTTGAGATACTGTTTTTCATAGAAACTCAGTATATGATTAATCTCTATTAAAAATAAATTCAGGGAATAAGGCAGTGTTCAGGCAATATTCTGTGGTGCATTGGCAAATATTTAGTAACTTGAACTCTCTAAGGAAAGATCCCAATTTCTACTGTATATCTTTGTGTTCCTTAGTCCCTAGTCCTTAGGTAAATGTCCAAATTGTGGCTAATTTTACCTTGCCAATCATCTTTATTAATCACATAATTAAAAAGTGTATAGTAGGCATTGCCAAAATTCACAAACTGGGCCAGTAATGAAAGTTAGGCATAAACCTTGTCATTTTATAAGTGATTCATGAAGACATTGGGTCACTTGGGCCATTTGCCAGATAAATTGGAAGAAATAGGGATGTGAGAAGGTATTCTATCAACTACATATCAGTTTTCTGCCAAATCTCTCTCTCACACACATATATATGTATATATATTACAGAGTCAGGAGCAGTTTCTGAGCGCAGATCCAGGTGTAACCCTTGCATTTTTCCAGGTGTGATCTAAAAACCAAAAAGAAATAAAGAAAAAAAAAGACCAGGTTATGAATCTAAAAATTGCATACTGTAGATTAGGAAAAACATTGCTTCCTCAGTGTTGGGAAAGCACAGGTTCTTTGGGAGCCATGGTGTTATATGAGTATTTCACATACAAAAAACAATGACACTCAATAAAGTGATTATGATTTATATGACATAACTTGCTCATCTACAATTTATGAGAGGTCAGTCTATCATCGGTAGGAGGAAGCGTTTATTTTTGTTTTTTTTATGTTTGTTTTTGTTTATTTTTATTTTGCTCTCTTGAACGTAAAAAGGCAAATTCTGGATGAGGAATAAAACTCAGTTATTAGAGGATACTATTACTAATTTATATTACTTTAGAAAAGTTTCAGAATTTCTCTGAGTTTTCATTTTATCTTAGAACAGAATTAGTATTACCTATAAAGATAACTTAATGATAGTCAAATGAATACATGCAAATGCATGAAAGGGCTTTAAGACATAAATATCTGTGAAACAAAATATTTAGATATGTTCACTGAATGTGTAAAATGTTTATAAATTTGGAGGAGATGCCCCTAGTCTCTGACATTAAGAGTAAAAAGTACTTAGGGCTGGAGTGATAGCACAGTGGTAGGGCACAGGATGGACCCACATTCAATTCCTACTATCTCATATGGTCCCTGAGCTTGCTAGGAGCGATTTCTGAACTCAGAGCCAGGAGTAACCTCTGAGCCAGGTGTGACCCAATCTCTCCAAAAAAGTTAAAAGTACAAACTTTTAAGAGGTTTATTGGCAAAAATGATAAATAATAACCAAACACCATTAATGTCCTGTAAAAATTACCCTTTGTATATGTTTTATTGTGACAGCCTGCTCTGACAGAGACAATAGGATTCTGGAAACTAAAAGAAGACAGGATGTACAATATGCTTAACTACAAAAGTACTTTGACAAGTAAAGAGCAATGAAATATATAAAAATATAGAGTAAAAAGTAAAGAATAATTCACAGTCAGATTAAAATGATTTTAATGACATTAGAAAAATAACGCTTTGTCTTGCAGCATATGTACATTCTCTTAAACATAATGATAAATTAGTAAAACAAGAATGAAAAATAAACATGGAAAAACTAATTTTTAAGAGTATAGGGATAAGAAAAAAGGTTGTTGCACTAATTTCTTTAGGCTTCAGTGCTAGATTAAAGAGCATTTTCACTGTATATAAAGTTTGACCACTGTAACATCAAACTTTTACTTTTATACCAAGCAATTGGCCTGATGGAATGATTTCATTTTCTTGTTCATTTGTTTTTTTAATTCCATTTCCTGACTTGTTTTATAAGAGGTAGAATTATTAATTCAACAAATAAGTGCCCTTATCTGTTTAAAGAATCATTTTTGGGGGCTGACACCCAGAGGCGTTCAGGGATTACTCCTGAATCTGAGCTCAGAAATCGCTCCTGACAGGCTCGGGGGACCCTATCGGATGCCAAGAATCTAAGCACTGTGCTGTGCTATAGCTCTGACCCCAAGTTAAAGAATCATTAAAAAGTAAAATCTACCTACCCCTAATAGCTTCTTTTCTAACAGAATATGCAATAAATATAATATATGTTAAAACATTGTTGCATTAATCTCTGATTAAGAAAAAGGGGGGCATCTGGAGCGGTGGCACAAGCTTGTCCGCTCTAGCCTAGGACAGACCTAGGTTTGATCACCTGGCATCCCATATGGTCCCCCAAGCTAGGAGCGATTTTTGAGCTCAGAGCCAGGAGTAACCCTAAGCATCACCGGGTGTGGCTCCAAAACCAAAAACTAAAAGAAAAAAAAGCGAAGAAAAGTGAGAGCAAGGAGAAAAAGAGAGGAAGACTAGGTGTGTCAAGAGGAAATATTGTGATTATAATGGTGACAGGGTATTGATAAAAAAATGCAGTATCCATCAGCAATGTGTAGCTGAAGTTCATGATTTAAATAATTACAAATATTATTTGTTTGTTTATTCCTAGCTCTGCACCCAGAAATCACTCCTGGGAGACTTGGGGGACCATATGAGATGTTGGCTATAGAACCCAGGTCTGTCTCATGCAAAGCAAACACCCTACTCTCTGTCCAATCACTCCACAAGTAATCTTTTTTTTTTTAAACAAATAATACAAAGATAAACTTTAAATAGATGAGCACAAAGATAGGTCAATGTTTAGGTCTAGGTCAATGTTTTAGCTGTGGTGAAAAAGAAGATAAAAAGGGAATTGTTAAATGTCACTACCCGCAAAGGTATTGTCTCCATTTATTTAGGAAGCATGCACCAGACGTGGCTTTTGGCTTTCCTGGTGCAGTGCCTAATTTTCCTCCCAAGAATTATCTGCCAGAAGGCCCGTTTAGAGAAGTCAATCATTGCCCCTTTGTGTGGATTACTGGCTATAATTCTGACACGCTGTGACATTACATTTTCCCTTTTTCCTTTTATTTGATTTTTGTCTTCTTTTCTACTGCAGAAATTCGGCCTTAGCCTTTCTACACTCGCAAAGAAATTTCAGTACCAAAGCCCGCCGAAAGCTCCCCGCTGGCTAGTTTATTTGTGACTCTTACTTCAAGTATAACCGGGCACCAGCATCTTGTTTTTTTCTGAGTCTAGCTCTATGATAGTAAACAATTATTTCCGTCCCCCAAAAATCTATTTTCCGGCAATTTCATAAACATATCTCGCAAAACCTGTCTCTCTCCTGCTTTCTTGAAAAAACTGCTTTTTGCTAAACCAAAAACATCTTCAGCTCAAGTTTCGCATTACTTCTAGCAGGGCTCTTTCTCACCTACATTGAGTAGTTATTTGATATGTAGATTCTAGGACCTGGTCTCATTGGGAAGATCCTCTGTTCTTTGTTTTTCCTGAAAACATCTTGCATACCAGAGTTTGTGCTTAAAAATGTCATCAGCTGAACAGTAAAACTTGTCTGTTGTCCCATGGACGTGGGTACCCATACAATGCATTTTGTGTGGTCTCATTTATTTCATTTTCATATTTCATATTCGTCTGCTTCATGTTCCCACTTTCTCCCCGTAAAGGTTCTCGGACTCTATGATGGTTTTGTTTAGCGGACCCTATGAAGGTTTTGCTTAGTGACGCAGGCCATCCGAAGCAGTTAAAGTTAATTGATAGCAAAAAAAAAAATTAATAGATAGCTAAAGGAGAAATGTATTCTTTGCTATTATTGCTCTCTATATACAAATTAGTGACATAAGTTTCAGATGTGCATAAACAGGGGATACAAAGCATCATTAATAGAGAAAGGTTTGTTGTGAACAATGATAGTGCAATAATTAAACTGATGGCATTTATGGAAACCCATAAGAAAAAAAATATAAAAGTCAATTCTATTTTCAATGAAATAGAAAATGCCTACTTTTAAAGACCACAGTCTATAAAGAAAACAGAAATTTAGAATAATTATAAAGGGTTGCTGAAAGCCAAAATAAAGTAATATCTTCACATCTTAAATGAGGAATAGAACGTTTTTTAAAAAATAAATATAAATATTAAGGGAGTGTGGGTGGGCTCCTACAGAAGATTATGAGCCCATAACAAATGAGAGTCAAGTTCCCTCCACCCCCATAGCCACGTGGGCATCTTTAGGCTCAAACTGAAGAGTTCTCCTCAATTATAATATTAACACCTTAAATTGAAACACTCCAGCCTTCTCCCCAAACCTAAACCCCAACAGGTTAGCCAGCATTACCATTCCAGAACTCCTGGGAAACATCTTTCTTGATGTTTGGCCCTGTTCCTATCACCTCCACCCTCAAGAGAAAAAAAAATCCATTTTAAGAGGAAATAAAACTGGGATGTGCTGACAGACTCCCCAGCAGCTGCCCTTCAACTTCATCTAGGGACTGCCTAAAGGAGGGGGTGAGTTAGGTGAAGATCCCCCAATGGTACGTACCTAGCACTTCCTGCTTCCCCAACCGCTTACCACCAATGATAAAAGCTAGGATACATATCACACAATAAACTGGAAAACTGTCCAAAAAAAAAAAAAGTCAAGAAATAACAGGAAATACCAACTTCCAAATAATATGTCACAATGATTTGAGATGCTAGATATCAAACAATTTCAAGAATGATCACTAAAATTTAGGAAACAGAGAGATGGGAACCACATACTTGTCCTAGTTTACTTGTTGGAGGAATGCTCCAAGTTTCCAGATGATGACCCAAGGAGGGAGAACTCAGACTGAATTCATTCACTTCTCTGAGCTGAGAATGCAGAATACAGAACCTCAGGAGGCTAAAGAAACCAGAGTTCATAAGGGATGAAGTCAGAGGATGATAATTAGGAAGGAAAACTCCAGAGAATTGAAGTATTTTCTCAAGTTATCAAGCCTATTAATCAACGCTTTCATCTGATGAAACTTTACCCAAGACTAAGGAAAATAGTCACCAAAAGGTTTAGGGAAAACAATATTTGGAACTCCCACATGACTTAGATACTTCCTGTTCCCACCAGTAAATGTGCCAAACCTCATATTTGACTTTATTGCCTAAGAGGTAACTTACTGTATTTAGATTTTGCTTTAATTGGGGAAAATTAATAACAAAAACCTATTTGTTGCTATGATACTTATTATAAAAACCTGAAATTTATATTGTAAAGGATAAAACTGTTATTTCTGTGGTTTAAACTATTTCCTAAAACAAAAAATATTTTTAGGATATAAAAATATCCATCAGCCCAGTAAAATTAGTACATGTCAGTCAATTAAAATGATCAGAATCTAAAAGAAAAATATGCCACAAAAATAAGAATTAAATTAATTAATATAGACTAAGTAATAAATTACATTTTATAAATCTATAGAAAAATAATTTGTTGTTGCTTTGAGATTTGGAACAGGAAATAATGAAGAATAGTTGAAACTTCATACAGTGACATAATGACCCCTTTGTGAGATAAGACAATTTTAATAAAGTTTCTTTATGAAGTTTTTTTGACAATTCCATTACCATTTAGTTATACCAATATTATGTATTTATTATTCATAACTGTTAAGGGGCAGGCTTTGGAGAAGTTGGGAAATGGGACAATGGTGAAAGAAATATTACACTGGCAGTGAGATTATTATTGAAACATTGACTGTCAGAAAAACTATATTTTGAGAAAATATATAAACATGGTGTTTAAAAGAAAGAAATTTAATTTTTAAAAAAAGAATACTTGAAGCTCCGTAGAATATAAAAAAATGTAAAGTTATTATCTATAGTATACTATTTGGAAAAAGGCTACTATGAAGTTTATACATACATATTGTATATATAAACATAAAACTGGTGGTAAACTTTGATATATACCAAGTTAAAAGTATATGTTAAAGAGTGGGGAATTCAAGGCAGACTTATTCAATGAAATGTACCTTTTTTCTAAATATATCAATATCTCAGAAAATGTGGGAAAACTATAATGCTCTAAATATCTAAATATTTAGATATTTAGATTTAAGCTGATCTAAATATTGAAAGTCTTAAGATTAAGGTCAAACATAGCTGTATTAATTGTGTCCTCTGGTTGATAAATTTGTTTTCTGTGAAAGTATAGATGAACAATGGCAAAACTGCTATATATGTAAATTTAAATAGGAAACAACTGTAAATAGGAAACTACTGAGCTGTAGTGGGAGTCAAGTTTCTAATATTTGGGAGAGATATTTTTATTTCATAATTTAGAGAAAAGTTTAAATGATGCTTGTTGTAATGAATTTAAGTTGTAACTATCAGTATATACTCATATTTAGCTTAGAGCATACACATATGGAAATAATTGTGAACCTGTGGCTCTCAGTTGAGAGACCTATTAAAAATTCTATTCTTATATAATGAAGATACCTAGCACACAAGTGTAATCGTTTCTGATGTCACTTTCTAGTGAAAGGAATCAGGAAATAGGAAAACTGATAACATTCTTTTCTGAATGTACCTAAGATAAACTTAGAGCATCTTGTAATGCCAGAAAGAAGTAAAAGTTAAAAAAGAAATGATAGGTCATCTCCAGAAAATATGATTAAACAATACTAAACAATATTAGCAGTAAAATAATTTAGGCCACACTCCAAAACATAAAATATTCTATGCAAACAATTGAATATAATAATCAAAAAAGGAAGGAGAGACAAGTCTCTAATCCTGATAATTCCAAATATATTATGTGGCTACAACAACCCTGGAACATATCTCGCCAAGGCATAACTTGTGCACTACATCTATTTCTAAATGCAGTATGAAAGGGAGAAAGTTGAATGATTTTATAGCAAATAAAACTACGATTATGTCATTTAGGTGATCAATAGTCATAAATCTTCTTGATAAAAATTCACTTGATATAATCGAATGAAAATGGTAAGTTTTCACCATGGTCATCTTCCTGAAAACACATAACACTGATTTACCACTGACAATCTACAAAATATCATACCAGTGCTCAAAGTTGCCAAAGAAATAACAAGGAAAGTCTGAGAAATTGCCACGTCTAGGAGAAATTCATGGAAATATGACTACAAAATGCAAAGTAGATTACTGGAGAGAATTCCAGAACATAAAATATATTTACAGAGGCGTTTACCTTGCAAGCAGCCGATCCAGGACCAAAGGTGATTGGTTCGAATCCCGGTGTCCCATATGGTTCCCCCGTGCCTGCCAGGAGCTATATCTGAGCAGACATCCAGGAGTAACCCCTGAGCACCGCCTGATGTGGCCCAAAAACCAAAAAAAAAAAAAAAACAAAACAAAAAAAAAACCATTTACTAACAATTAGGTAAATACAAATGAATTATGGACTTTCTTTAGTCAACAGTATATCAATAGTAGTCCATTAGTTATAGTACCAATTGAATAGTACAAATGCAAAATGTAAATAATAGAAAACTATGTTAAATATATGGGATGTCTCTATACTCTAATTTTATGTAGACGTAAAAATCGTCTAAAATTATGTATAAAATGGAGTGAAAAAGAATAATACTAAATCTAAAATAAATTATCAATACAGATGTAAGGTTTCTTTTTAGCTACATCCAACAATATTCAGGACTGTAGTCAGGTCCTACCACTGGCTTGGCACTCACAAATCACTCCTAGAGGTACTGGGGAGCCATCTATGGTTTGGGTGAAAATCTAACCCTGGTTAGCTACATGCAAGATAAGCACCCTACCCACTGCACTATATCTCCAGTTATTGGGTGTAAGATTCTTGTACTACATTGCAAGTAATGTAAAAATAATTTTCAAAGATACTTTTGTAAGTTAAAGATATATATATACTATAAATCTAAAATCCAAAAGGATTTACCAAAATAACATAAGGATACTTAGAAAGCCAACAAAGAAGAAAAATGGAATGTTTTTGCAAAGCAATGAGAAGAAACAAAAAGAAGAAAAAAACAAATAGTATGTCACAAAACAAACATAGTAGATTGAAATGAAATCATATAATCACACAATTAAGTTATATTTAACTAAGCTATAAAATATTAAATTTTACTTTACACATAAAATTTTAATTGTGTGTTTCTTATAAGGGATAAAGATTATGTATGAAAAACTTAAGGTAGAAAGGAAACATCATGCTGACAAATTTTACATCAAAACTTAAGTTAATTCTAGAGGAAAGAAATTACCAGTGACAAGGAAGGCCAAATCATAATGTTTAAGGGATCAGCTTATAAAGAGCACACAGCATTGCTTAATATTTATGAACTTAATATGACAAAAATACACGAAACAAAAAATTGGGAAGTTTTCGATCTTTCCTATTACTCTTTCAGTAGTAACCTTCTTGGATATTACTATCTTACAATTTGAATGCTTATTCTGTCATTATAGTTTATTTCCACAAGTCTACATAAACTATTCAATATTTTCCACCTATTGAATCTCCTTACTCAAACTGAGTTACTTTTATTTCATCCTTCAGTTCACGGATCTATCCTTTGCTCTCCGCCATCCTGAATTTGAATCAGCTCACTGATTTAATTTTTCTTATTTTAGTTTCGTATTATAAGATTTTGACTTGATTGGCCATAAATATATAAAAATAAGGTAATATGAATTGTTCTCACATAAATACTCACACTACTTTATTGCAATATTGGTTCTCAAAGTCTGATACCAGACTAATGGATATAGTCACTTTGAGGCAACAACAATCTTTGCTAAAGTTTATGTCTGAAATTCACTTCTAACATCTTCTAGATATCTTACTACTTTCAACACACACACACATTATGATTTCTGTTCATTTTAGTGATGTTCATTTGACTGTCAGCCAGAGAGGTCATGCCTAAGTTAGGATATAAGAAAGGTAATGGAGTTTTCTAATAGAAATATAAACTTATCTCACTCGGTCCCAATAGTAATGACAAATAAGAAAACTTTTATCCTTAACTCACCTATACTATAAGCAGTGCTGCACACATTCATATCATTGTATAGATTTGTTTATTTCATTTTCTTATATAACAAATAATAAAATAATGTAAATGATAAATACAAAATTAAAAAAAACATTCAATGTAAATTTATTATGGGAAGAGCAAAGATCAAAGACCCTGGTAACACACCCTAGCTGCCATCTGCTCTGCCTCTAAGGAACCCTTATTATGATGTATAGAGTAAACTTGAAAACTCATCCATTGTTCCCCTATTGAATCTAAGAGTAAATACATATTAAAGTCAGTTTGTGACACTGAAAACAAGAGATAGAAAATTAAACAACTATATTTAAAATTCTCTGTCTAGAAAAATATTCATTCAAATGGATGTATGCACACCACTATTCACTGCAGCACTCAGTACAATAACCATGGCTTGGAATCAACTTAGATGTCCAACAACAGAAGAGTAGATCATGAATATGTGGGTACATGGTACATATAATGGAATACTACATAGCTGTAAGGAATGATGCAATCATGAATTTGCTGCAACATGTATGGAACTGGAAAATATTATGTTGAATAAAGTAAGCCAGCAGGAAAGGATAAATACAGGTTGATATCACTTATATGTGGTATTTAGAATAATGGCATAGAGAAATACAGTGATAAAATGGGAGTTATCTTGAATATCCTTGACTCCAAGTCTAGTGAGAAGAATAAAACGGAGTGAAGGAGAAACACAAATATGAAAGTTTTGGGGCCAGGGGCCAGGTGCATTGGTGATTTTTTTTAGAAGGTCAGGACTAAATATCCAAGCTACAGTTAATAATAATGGAATCAAGAGACCCAGACTGTAACAATCTAAACTTTAAATGGACCTGTTATACTGGCAGGTTGGGGGGCAAAGGGTGGTGGTTGGAATATACTCTAGGAAAATGATGAGGGGGCACCCTACCCTAGTGATGAGATTGGTCCTGACTCATTGTATGTCTGAAACCCAACAATAAAGGAATTTGTAAATCACAATAGTTTCAATAAAATAAAAATTAAGTAATAAAAGTAGTCTGAAAAGAAGGGCGTGCTGGAGAGAATGAAGTGCTGGTGAAAGGGAACCAAAACCTGAGAACCTTGAGGAAAGAAGATACTGGTTTGTGTTGGTGCTGAAACACAATGTATAAAACCCAACTATGAATAATTTTGTAAATTATGGTGCTTTCAGTGGGTAGGATGTTTGCCTTGCCTGTGTTCAAACTGGGTTCAAGCATTCCATATTGTTCCTCAAGCCTGCCAGGAGTGATTTCTGAGTGCAAAGCCAGGAGTAACCCCTGAGCACCACCAGGTATGGTCAACAAACAAATAAACAAACAAAAACCATACCAAAAATATGGTACTTTAAGAACATTTTTTTTTAAAGTTACCTTATATTTGGGCTTTTCTTTTGCTAAGCAAATTACCACAGACATAGTGAACTGAACATTTTCATAGGGGGCAGAATTTATGACTTGCGTGTGCAATGCCTTAAGTTCAATCTCCTGCACTACAAAGTCTCATGAACAATGTTGCATATATTACCCTGGTGGCCCAGCAGAACATAAGTCAGGTTTCACATGCCAAGCATGTCTTCTACGCCTCTATTTTTTTTCTTTCTGATTTTTCAGCCACACCTTTTGACACTCAGAGGTTACTTCTGGCTATGCGCTCAGAAATCGCTCCTGGCTTGGGGGACCATATGGGATGCTGGGAGATCAAACTGCGGTTCATACTAGGCTTGCACTGGCAAAGCAGACGCCTTACTGCTCTGTGCCTCCACTCCAGCCCCTCTTCCAGGTCTCTTGAACATTATTTAGGAATGCCTCTCACCTACCCCCAGAGAACTTGAACGTTCTATTTGGTGGACTAGAATTTTATCTAGTGTTTAGTCTCACAAAAATAAAATCTTGTTTACAGAGCTGAACTATTTTATGAAACTCCAGGACATAATCCATTTTTTATCTTTCTAAACTCCCATTGACCACCTAGAGTACTAAATGGTCCCTCTTAAAGCCAGCAGAAATAGACTAATAGGAAATTCTTGTTGTACATTTTTCTCTCCTTGTTTAAACTTCTCTATTTTGAGCTGGAAAGAGAATTCCCAGATTTTATAACTCTAGTGATTCCATTAGACCCACTTAAATAATTCAAAATAATTACTCACAACCTGTTTTGAGATCTTTTTAAAAACGAAGCCTGTAAAAACTTAATAAAAGTAATAAAATGCTGAATTAGTAATTAGTGGTTTTTTGGTGTGCACACACCAAAAGTATTTATTTTTAAAAACCAGGAACATTTAAATTAAAACATGAAATTAGTATGAGAGATGAAGTCATAAAATAGTTTATATAGTGAGAAAGCAGCACTGTTATTCTTCACAGTGATTAGTTTTACTATTAAAACTTTCTGAAGTGATGTCCAGGGGAATAATTAGTAGTTACTTAATATCAATTTTGGGAAACACTAAGTTTTGCTTATGAATTCCAGGACATAAGCAAAAATTGAACCAGGTCAAGTTAATCTTGAAAAATATACAAAATCAAGCTTTGTTTACATGACCAAGCTATTTTTGTCTTCGTAGGAAGACAAGACTCATTTTTATTTGGTTTTATTTCACAAATACATATGCAACTAAACATTTTCCATTAAGATAATCATATAAGTTCTAGATTTTAGCTCAAGAATATCTTTTTTTTTTTTTTTTTTTTTTTGGTTTTTGGGCCACACCCGGCGGTGCCCAGGGGTTACTCCCGGCTGTCTGCTCAGAAATAGCTCCTGGCAGGCACGGGGGACTATATGGGACACCGGGATTCAAACCAACCACCTTTGGTCCTGAATCAGATGCTTGCAAGGCAAACGTCACTGTGCTATCTCTCTGAGCCCTCAAGAATATCTTTGAGGAACAGTTCTCCTACCATACTTCAGAACTTTATTTGTAAACAAAGACAAATAATTTTTGAGAGAACATGGACACTTTCACATAAATTTCAGCTATGCAAGATTTATATTAAGCTTATCTACTTATTATATTATGATAATCACTAAGTCTAGTTTCAATCTACCATAATACAATTGATTAACCTTTATCCGTTTTACTTATCTCTTCCCTCCTATACCTCTAGAAACCATGAATTTGGTACCAGAATCTAAGATTTTAATTTTGTTTTTTTTTTCATTTGTTTCAACATCTTTTGAAAATATGTGTTTACTTGAGTTGTCACACTTTATCTAATTAAAATGTTCCAACTGGTTCAGGACCAAGAAGTCAGATTTTACTCAAGATTTCAAGGTACTCTTTAGTAAAAATAAGAAAAGAAGCAGCACTTTGGCCAACTTCAAATTGCACTACAAAGAGGTAGTAGGTAAGGCAGTGTGATATTGGAATAAGACAGACCTTCAGATCAGTGGACTTGAGTGGAATATCTTGAAATAGACCCTCAGGTATATGACTAGTTAGTTAATCTTCTAAAAGGAGCTAAAAATATAAAACAAGGAGAGTCTCTTTAACAAATGGTTCTGCAAAAACTGATTGGCGACATGTAAAATACATTGAACTCAAGCCACTTTCTAAAGCTTTGCCGAAAAATTAAATCAACATGCACTTAATAAGTATAGTGCCTTAATATCATAAGGTTCATAAAGGACAATGTAGGTAGAATTTTCTATTACATAGAAACTAAAGGTATCTTAAGGATGAAATACCACTGACCAAGCAAGTGGAAGCAAAGATAAATAAATGAGACAACATTAAATTAAAAAGCTTCTGAACTACAAAGAATTTGATGACCAGGATACAAAACAGTTTGTATGTTGGGAGAAATTATTTACCCACAAATTATTTGATAAATGTTTTACATCAAAGATATATAAGGCACTGGCAGAACATTTTAAAGAAAAAAATCCAACTATCAGAAAATTGAGAAAAGATATGAAAAAATTCTTCCTCAAAGAAAAAGTACAAATAACCAGAAGGCATGTGGAAAAATATTCTGCAATACTAATCATCAGAAAGAGGCAAAGCAAAACAACAGTGAGCTATTATCTCAGACCACAGAAACTGGCATTCATAAAAAAAAGAACAAGAACAAATGTTGGTGTGGATGGAGCACCTCATTGACTTACACAAACTATAACCATTAATACTTGATTACTCAAATAAAATAATATTAGATGGGATAGTTATAATAAATACATGAGACAAAACAAACACAAAATGTACATTTAGATGGTCAGGTAAGCGGTCAAGGTGACCACAATTCCCAGAACTTGCTTTGCTGATCCTAACTGCCTGCCATTACACATAGAAGTCCTTTCCTCCAAAGTCCAGCTGGTATGAGGGCAGATTATAAGAGATCAATGCTCAGCCCATGATTGTTGCTAAATAAGCTGAACTCATGTGAGAAATATAAGTCGCAGCTATTGATCCACTTTTAGGATAGTGATGCTTAATACCACAAGTAGTCGTAAATAATGGAACAAAGACATCATAGACTTTATGGAACATTTTACAAATCAAAATAGCCCCAAAAGAATAATAAATACTAAATTTTCTGGTAAGTTGTTAGGGGTAAGCATTTCTGTGATTTATCTATAGATAGATGATAGCTGGATGAATGGGTGGAGAGATATATAGATAGATAAAAATTTTAAATACCAATTTAAAAAACCCACTAGGTGATAAACTGTTAATTTATGTTGCTCCTGAGGTGACCTGCTGCAGGAAGCTAGATAAAGTCCTCCTATCAGATTTGAAGTGGAGTACTTGAAAATAATTCAATATCTATCCTTTCACAGTGAGTCTAATGTTAATTATCAGCTTACATAAAACAAAGAAACAAAATTATCATTATAAAAGCTTCTTATAAGTGATATATTTATAAATGATATATTTATTTATTTGTTGCTTTGACAATACTTAAAAGTCTTGGTTAAGCAATACATAGTTTTATAAGATAACAAGAGCTTCTATTCAGTCCATCCTTAGGTAGCCCAAGATATAACTGAATTCTCTAAAAAGAGCATAATTTAGCTGCTATATATTCAACTGGACTCTGCTAAGGTCCTTTTGTTATAACTAATTGAAGCCTCAAACTTGTCTAACTTCTAATTCTCTTTATTGCCCAAGCTTTACTGCTTCTAGAACAACTCTCTCTATGTTTTTCCCCACTGGGAGCGCTCTCAAATAATTTAGTTTCCCCTTCCCAGAATCACAAGTGCTGAAAACTGTAAATGATCTTGTCTGGGGTATGTGAATTTATTTGCTCATGAGAAATCAACTAAGCTGGGAATATTCGCTCAGGTCATAAATTTAAATCCACTGTGTGCAAAGAAAAACAAGGTTCTATGCTAGAATGAAGGCTGTATATGCTAGTACAATCATTGTTTTCCCAAATTTCTGAGTCTTATCCAAGCAAATCACTGTTCTAATATATTATGTTGTCATAGAAATGTACAACACTACAATATGGTATATCTCTAAGTGTCTTTGGGGTATTCTTCATTTCTTTGTCTATTTTTTGGATTTTTCCTAGAAGACATGCACATTAAGACTTTAAAAAAAAATCTATGACCAGACAAGGGAAATTTCAGGATCAAGCAGTATTAAAAAATGATGATCATTCTCCTCAACTACCTTTTAAATAAGGCCATCTGCCTAGAAAGCAAGTGGACTGAGATTTGTTTCTGAGCACTTTTCAATTCAGGCCGGTATGTCTAATTCTAGATATTCAGATGTATGTGTTTCTGACATTGCTGTTATTCTATGAAACATTGACATCTACAGCTTTGTTTCTCACTTCATTGGGTATCTCTAAAATATCCTATGCTGTGTTTCTCAAGATTAAATTGTCCTAGTATTAGAAGTTTGCTGCAATGTCAGAGTAGATATTTCTTTCTACTCAGAAAGGTTTAAATACTTTTTGCTTTACACCCTTACATTTACTTTATTCACTATTGTATTAATATCATAAAATATGTGATTTTGTCCTACATAAAAATTGAACAATACATATGATGTCTCAATTATGGGATTTTTATTAAAATATGCATAAATTAAATACATCTCAAAATAAAAAAGAATTACACCTTTCTCCTTAATTTCTCATGAGTATAAATAATTTACTACATTTGGTGAATGCAACTTTTAAGTTTATGTATCTCATATTCAGAGGTAAAGTGACCCAGTCATTTACAAAATAAATTGAATAAGACAGACAAAAAATATGGGTAAGCCAAGAAGCCTAGATAGAGAACCTTCAGATAAATGTGATAGTAAAACTGTAGCCAATTTGTGTGGCTTAGAAGTCAAGTTTGATTCTGGGTAGGGGAGATTGCCTCCCTGAAATCTTATAACTTATAAGATTCTTATTACCTCCAAAGTCAATTGTAGTAGAAATAATTAAAATTTAAAATAACCTTAACCCCTCTTTCTATCCACAGTTTCACTGTTTTAGCTTTGGTCTCTGGGCAATAAATAATAGGCAGAAGGCATGGACATGACTTAAGGGATGGGTGGTAACCTTGATTGCAATTGTTGGCCATATTTGCTCAGAGAAGATAGACTTCCAAAGGGTCAGGGAGTTGAGTTGTGGTTTCTTTTATTCTGAAAGTGGGGGAAGTAGGCCAAATAATTTTGAAAACCTCTGATCTCTCTAATCTACTTCCCATAACTTCTCTAAAATATTTTCTTGGTCCAATTTCCAGTCCTCTATCACTGCCCCTTTATAGAATTGCCACTCACTTTTTTCAAGCTTTAAAAAGTTGAATACAAACTGCTGCATGCATTGTATTCTATCCCTGTGCCATTTTCTTGGTCTTTTTATGAATGCAATCTCAATATAAAAGTTAGCATCTCTTCCATTAAATTGTAGTTTCTCAGGGAGTAGTAACCTAATAATACTAATAGATAATAAATAATAAATAAGTACAAATCATAAATAGTTATGTTTATCTTTGCTTCGGCATATTACCTGAGAATAGTCAGTTGTCATTTTTATTCACCCCCCCTTTACCCCGTTGTCACACTTTTAAAAAGTACATATCACATTATTTTTGAAATTCTACTGAAGGTTCAGAACTTATCAAAAAAGTGAACACTTATCTAGACAAAAATAATATAGTGCAGATACCTTTAGTGGCTCTTTGTGTTTTCTACTCTAAAAAAGCTCGAGTTCTCTCTTAAATACATTCTTCTCCTCTCTTCCTTCACATCTTTCTAAGTTTAAATTAATAACAACTTATTTTATTCAAAACTGATCATAGAAATGACAGAAATCATAATGTTTGGGTCAGAAATAAAGGACAGGGGATAAATTCCTGGCAGGGCATATGGTCCTCCATGCATTGCCAAAAGTGTACCTTGAGCACAGAGTGAGGAGTAAGCCATGAGCACAGAGGCATGTGGCTTAAACATTCTCTAAACAGTAGATGTTCTTTAGTTTATAGTATAATATGGTTTTAATCATTTAATATTAGTATGTAATAATTTTATATGAAATATTCAACCATTAAATATAACTATTTACTAATTCAAGTATGACTATTCTGTTAGGTCCTCCACTGTTGCTTATAACATAAACAAAAAGTATGACTCAACAGCACAAAAAACATGATGCATAGCAGAATAAAGTCATTAAAAATCCATTTGAAAAAGACTCTAATATCTTAATTATAAGAAATTATGTATGTTTACTAAATTTTAAAGAAAAATGGTTTTATATATTCTTCTGGGATATTCTATCATTTGTTAAAGATGAAAATAGGATTCTGTGAGCCCAGTTAATTTACATGATAGATTTTGTTCATTATTATTATTATTTCAGCATAATATTCTTGTTCATGGACTTGCTCTTCAAGCCTGTGTTCTCCTGGAACATGTACTTCCTCTCTTTTCCCTCACATCTTTCTAAGTTTTAATAAAATATATCTTGCTTCACACACACATACACACACACAAACTGTATATAATGTTTAGGCATAGTTATGGAACTGAAATGACTGCAAGACTCAGTTAATTATATTAATTATTTTCAAAAAGATTTAGATGTTTTAGCATAGTGGAATTTACAAAATTACTTTCCATTTTTGGGTATGAATTCTGTATGGCTATTTTTAGATATGCTCTCATACTTAACCTATATTTCTTTTGAGTCCAATTAAATGATAAATAAACATTTAACTTTATCCTGATCATGGGAATATTTTTGTTTTTGAATTAATCTTGACTGTACCATTGTACTTAATTAGAAACACTGCATGGGTAAAGATGGCTACAATAGTTACCCCCAAAATAAATCCTAAGAAGAGAAATCTAGGCAAATCTCCAAGCACATTAAAATGTTTGAGCCTGGTTGATTAGGATCTAAAATCAACACTCAATGCACTGACAACAGAAGTTAAGGAATTGCTTGCCAGAGAAATTCAAAGAAGAACTCTTTCAGAAGATGAGAGAATCTATTCAAATGTAATTTGTAATTTTTTTCTTGGTGATACTCTTAGTTTCTTAATTTTTCCATCCAAATTTCTATGCTTCATATTTTTGTTTTGTGGTTATCATGGGTATAATATAAATATTTTTTATGTCATAAAGTTCTTCTTTATGTTGGTATTGATTCTAATCACTTGAATGTACCTATTAATTTCTTTGCTTCTTCCAATTTTATCCTTTATTGTCTCAAATCACTTTACTCTTGGATTCTGTAAGTTAAATTAAGATTTATTTACCTTTTAAAGTTTTTGTAATGCTTTGTTTCTTTTTAAATATAAAAAACTAAGATTTATAATTCAACTAGTCTGATAGTAGATATTACCTTTGAGAAGGTCTTTATCTAGTATATTTTAACTTTAAAGAATAAAAGACATTTGGATTTTATGGCTTTTTTATTTTAGTGTTATTAATACATTATTCCGGTTTTTTTCTAGCCTATAAGTTTTCTGTAGAAAAGTTTGTTAAAACCATGATTGTTGTACACTTGAATACTACTTTTTAGTTTCCCAATCTTACTTAAATATTTTAATTTTTCATTAACTTTTGATAACTTAACAATGACATGCCAGTATGGATTGTTTTGGATTGAAACAATTGGATTTTCCTCACTTTTCTGGTTTTCTTAGGTTTATGATGTTCTCATCTATAATTTCTTTGATATGGTCTCTGTTTCTACTTTCTATCTTTACCTTTTAATATTCTGATTTTTCTCATAGATATCCTTCATTTTCCTATTTCTTTCATTGAGTTGTTGCTATGATATTTTCTTCAAATTTGAATATTCATTTTTCTGTGAGATTAAATATATATGTATATATATTATGATTCCATGCTAGGTAGAATTTTATTTAGTGTTTTTGTGGACTTTTCACACCAAACATTGTTTGAAATATTTTTTAATAACTTTAATCCTTGTGGTTTTGTAGCTCATTTAAATATCTTAAACAGACTTCTGTTTTAGTTTAGTACTCTAAGTTGTTGTTTTGCTATAATGGCTATTATACATTCTTTGTCTGCTATCTCCTCCAGTACTGTGTCTTCCAGTGTGCTCACGCACACAAATATATGTATTTACTTATGTATCTAGGTTAACTTCTTTTATTTACCTGCAGGTGGCATCGTGGCTTTAGTGTTGAAGTTCTTTGTTTCTAAGGCCATGTTGGAGAAAAGTAAGGTAGAGATGATGAGGATCTTAAAAACTTTAATTGACTGTTGTGTTGTTGTGGGTAGTAGGAGAGGAATATCTCAGAGGGGAGACCCAGGGCTGTGCTTCTGTAGTAACTTCCAACTCCTATTCCTGCCCAAATTTTGCCTTTCAGTTTTTGCCTCTGGGGGCACTAGTCCCTAATAAATTAAGGAGGACATTCAATAGGTCTTACTGCCACTTACTTAAGAAACCATGTCTCAGGGTTGTTTGTATATGTATATGTGTGTCCTAGATTTATGTCTGTCAAACACAGTCTTTTGCCTTTGCTGAATGATGTGCTGTTACTTCCACAGTATTGACCCTACCCCCTTGCAGATCAGACTTGTCTGCAGAAAGTGTTTTGTGTGCACTAAACTACTGAAAGGAATTCTTTACCTAGTGCTGCTCCTTTGATTCTGTTTTGTAGTGCTATCACATTTCTCAGATATATGTATTCCTAATATCTCTAAAGAAAATCAAACTGAGAGTATAAGTCTTTTACTGTGATATATAGTTGATCTCTAGTTATACATTGGTAAGAAGTCTTGTATGCCAACATCTATTCTATAATTTTTCTTAATACTACTGTTATTTATAATCATTTATATTATAATGATTTATAGTATAAATTGTCCTCTCTAAATATTGGATCATATTACCACTGAGAGAAAGCCCTTCTTAAATTTCTAATTTGATAGTTGTTGTTAAATTAAATTATCCATTATGTAAAACTTTCGTAAGAATTGTTATAAGAAATATATTGCTAAATTTTAGGAGTAAAAGTGAAAAATATTTTAGTCTTATAATAATACTTTCTTTTCTCTATTTAATTGTATAGATCTCACACACTTTCCTGTCAATAATTTGTGTTTAACACATGTCCAATATAAACAAAATATCTTATTTGCTAAAAAAAAACTACTGAATACATATATTTATTTTTTATTTCTGCAATTTAAAATGTAGCATAAACTCTTAGAATGTAAATGTAAGACTTTGAGATTTTTAAGTAAACTGCCAGGTTGCTCATTAGGTGAATAATAGAGCCAGATCCAAATGTGGGTCTATCTGACCTAAAACCTGTCTTATTTCCAACGTTATAGTGTCTCTTGGCAAAATTCCTACATACTTCTGTACAACACATGTAAAGGAAACACCCTTTAGCCTAAAGGTTCAGTTAAACCTCTACAAACAAACCAGTCAGGAGATTGAGTGACAAAATAAAAACAGCAATGTGGTAATGTTTCCCAGGGCTCAAAATGATATTGTGTGGATGTGAAGTGATTAAATACCTGAATTCTATAAGAAAGGTTGAATTCACTCAGAGAACACAGAAGAGTAATGTCTTAGGCATGGCCTTGGAAAAGAGCCAACTTTCAGGAACTCAACACAATGGATATATTGATTGAAAACCATCTCTGAGTTGGAAACTCTGAGCTCAGAGCATGTAGAAAGTACACTACCTTACTTAAAATGGTGAATTAGTAAGTATTAATATCAATAGCATTTCATGCAAGAGAGTTGAGCTTACGAATTGCTATACAAGTTATTGAAATTATATCTATCTGCTTATAAGCACATTAAGTCTGTCAATCTAAAAATATCTAAAATGCTTTTTGATCAGTGTTAAAAAATCAGTGGGATATGACTTCTCTGCTTCATAAAAGTCCACTGGAAATACTACTTATAGCTTTATATTTATGAATAAATAACATGACAGTGGAGTATAGAAATGCCTGAATTAGTTGAGATTAAATGGAAATGTACATATTCGTGTACTCCAGGGGAACATATATGGTTGGCTTTACTAATTGAGAGCTTATGAAAGCCCATCCTATTAGGGCCCACTTGTAAGAATTTACACAGTTGAGGTGAAGTTTTGAATCTAACTAGAATCACCTAGCAGACATTTTGGCTTTCCCTGACCCAGCAAATACAATTCATATCCAAGGGTACCCCAATTCCAATGGCAAGTAATCCCAGAGGTATTTTCTCCTGGGGTTACATGAGATGTGAATAAGTTCTCATGTAAAAGACAAACTCATTACAAACTGCCTTTTCTACTTAACGCAAAATGAGAAGTTTGTATAGTCGACAAGTAGTACAGTCTGTACCTCTTGACTACATGTCAAGCTGTCCAGAGAATGTGTATTCAACTAATTCTTTCTAGTGAGCAAACAGAAATGTGTTTATATAAGGCACTATGCAGGTGAAGCTAAAACAAACCACTCTTATTTCATTTCACAAATATTATCTTTGTCGTGCAATCATTTCTTGCAACATTATTATACACATAATACCACTTTAATGACATGATTTGAATTTATGTGCTGAAAGTATTTTATAAGAATTGAGCTCTAATGCTCTCATACCATTCAATTTAGTCTTTATCTATGCTGTTCAAACCATTCTTCAGTCTACATTTCAGTTGTTTAATTTTATATTAATTATGGTGAATTCTCATTACTTTTCAAATTTTGCTTTTAAAATGTATTTTATCCACAAATATATACTTTTTTTGAGTGATAAAATCTTTTACTTTTGAATTTCTAATTGTGAGAATATCTTACAGACTTCTATAGTTTGAATCTTTTAAAATTGTTTATTTCTGTTTCCTTTTCATCTGAGCTAAAAAGAAACAGACCAAATTTAAAAAATTGAATAGTTAGAGAAAATGTATAAATAAAATTGACTTCCCATTTTATTGCTATAATTATGTTAATTTGAAAGTTGATAAATAAACTGACATTTTTTTTCTTTTTGTTTTCTGGGCCACTTGCTGGTGCTCAGGGGTTACTCCTAGCTCTGTGCTCAGAAATTGCTCCTGGCAGGCTCAGGGATATGGAATGCTGGGATTGAACGCAGGTTAGCTATATGCAAGGCAAATGATCTACCCATTGTACTATTACTCTGGCCAAGGTAAGTTGAATTTTTAATTTCAAAAGATTAAATGCTTAGATATTTTAAAATAGTATTAGCAATTATTGTTTTAGAATTCCTGAGGCTAAAATAAAACAAACAACAGCGAGGTTCCAAAGTATGTTAATTTTTCCCCCTTCCCCAAAGTATGTTAATTTTATGGCCTCATAGTGAAGACAACTGATACTAGCTAAATAAATTGAGGATTAACCAGAAACTATAGTCTTTGAGATAACTGCAAAATACTTTATGAAACATAAATATTACTTCTCAAGCTGTAAGAAGGTTATCATACAAACTCAAAAGCATAAAGGACATACCTAAGTAAAGTGACTATTAATAGGAAATAAGAAGAAAAAGAGATGTACAGAAAATTAAGAAGAAAAAAGCAATGTCTATAATTTTAGTTTTTGGTGTGTAAAATTCAGAGAAAAATTACCTTCAAGTAAAGACTACAAATAGAAAACTTATAACAATAATGGGACAATGGTCTAAAAAAAAGGGAATTCAAATAAAAATAAAATGTAAGAATGGCATAAATACAGAATAATTAAAAGAATTGTGCATGGGGTTTGTTCATCTCTAAAAAAATAAATTTTAATATCACAATAAATAAGATGATTCTAGGAAATAGCAAGATAAAACAAATACCAAAGGACCTTTTTCCAGATACAAAATACTGTTAACAAAATGATATTTCTCTACCCTTTATAAGTATAAGGAACTAAAATTTTGCTAAGTGAATCCTATAAAAATCTAAGAAGCATGAAGTAGCTATATAAAGTGTTGTAGAGAATGAACAGGAAAAATAATGCAATCATTTTCATGAAACCAACGTAATGTTGATCTTAAATTCAAAGTGTTAGCAAACACACAGACAGACTTAAGGATATTAACTTAATAAAATGAAAGTAATAACAAAAACATAGTCCATGTTCTAGAGACATATAAAATCATTAATGTTAGGAAATCTATTCATTTGATTATCACCATATATACCAGAAGGAATATTTTTTATTTATGAATTAATATTTAAGTAAAACATTTAGGAAATCACGAAATAAAACCACACCAGAATTTGTTAAAGAATATATAGTTTTTCTTTACTCAAATGATATCAGATCTCTTTATATGACAATGACAGACATAATAGGAAGCTTGATCAAAGCAGTGGAGCAGTGCAGTTAGGGCAAAAGTAGGTACATTATGACAATGATATTTGGAACTGATCTCTGTGAACAGGAACTGGGTGCTGAAAAGGGGATAAAGTGATATGCATGGTACCCTTTCATTAACAATAGTGAAAACAACAGTACCAAAAAGAAAAGAAAAGAAAGAGAAGGTGTCACAGAGAAGTAAAATAACTGCCCAGAGAAAGGCAGGTAGGAGGGTGGGAGAGAAACTTGGGACATTGTTGACAGACAATTCCACTGTTGAAGAGTGGCATAACTTCTCTAACTGAAACTCAATCACAAACAACTTTGTAACACGGTAATTAAGTAAATAAGTATAATTTAAAAAAGTATAATTTAAAAAAAGTTCATAGCAGCACTTATATGTAGCATTGCTTTCCAAGTATTTGATATTCATGACAACTCTAAGTGCCATCATGGTTGGCAAATAATACACTTGGTCCTGTATCTGGAAACTGATAACTGAAAAGATCATTACAACCAGAGAATTGAATATTTCTGAGGTTCAAATTAAGAATCAGGATATTTTCCTTTTCTGTTTTTTGATGATACAATTTTACACACAATTAAGCATGTATTCTTGAACTTGATTCTGGTAGCCACTGGGGTTCATATATCTGGCATTTCATTCCCAAATTAAGCAAAGGTATTTGTCAGTGGGCATCACTGTTTTAGTAGTTGTACTCCTTAAAGGTGGAATCCTTTTGCTGTGGTTGTTATGTACATTCTGGTCCACCAAGCTTTCTGTGTTGCTGGTGCATTTACTTTCTGGGCCTTACATGCCTAGCCAGACGGTTCTTATCCATCTGTAGCTGAAGGTATTGCGCACACTTTGTTAAACTGTGATACTTATGCACACTTGGATGTGGAACTCCACAGATCACACACTTAGTTGAAGTTTTAGAGCTACCAAAACCATGATCAGTATAAGTAAGAAGAGTCAGAGATCAGACTATGAACTTCTTGCCTCCAGACAGTAACTTTTGCCAATAAGTCATCTCCTTGGTCCTCTCAGTAGTTTTCTTAATTATAATTACATTTATTGGAAAATACAAATAAAATATTCTTAATATCAATGTATATAGTATACCTGTAAATAAACTGATAAAATCAAGATTTAAATTAATTTTAACATTCTCAAAACCTTTTACATGCATCTTCTATATGGTACTGTGATTCATTCAATGTAAATAGTTTATTTGAGTGAAACAATATGTCTATAGTGTTGAGAAAGACATTTTTTTCTTGTTTGATTCAAGTTAAACCAGTCATATTTATGAAGTACACTTTCCTAGAATTTATCAAAATAAAAATGGCACTACTTTTCTGATTATACAATTCTACATCTAACAATTTGTATTAAATACTTATTAAAAATGCTTAGAATTATGATATGTGAAATCAGGATTATTAAAATTTGATACATTTATGTTATATAGATACAAGGATAATACTCAGCTAAATTTGTTCAAACCTTCCACTATCTTCATGAGTTTAGAATTGGTTAAATTAGTTGAAAATATACAATGGATTATTTCAGAGTTTTAAGAATTCATGATTCATTATAGTTTGAGTCCTATTTCTACTGTGTGTTTCTTTTTTAGATATTTATTAAATATACTCAAAAGAATTTAAAAGCTAAATCTGAATTCAAAATCAAAGAAAGAGGAAACTCTCCTAAGCAAGAGCTGTTAAGATATTTGTAGAGATAAGAGAGTATGCCCCTGAGGACCAGATCAGAAGAGAGCTCATTAAACATTTGCTGGACATTCTCAAAAATAGTCTATCTAAAAATATATTTTTCATTTATTATGTTTTGTGTGTATGTGTGACAATGCAACTTGTTGATAATGAAGTTCTTTCTTTTGATTGATTGGCTTCTCCAAAGATAATGGAGATTATGTGATATTTTATATAACGAGATTATGTGATATTTTGTCTTCTGTTTTTATTTTTTTTAAAGGAGGAACTAGTCTTATTATTTCCCCCATATTTATTACTTATCCATTTAACTTCTGTCCTATTAGTTATCTTTAAAACTTGCATCAGTCTAAAATAATTTCTAAATGATTTCCCAGCATACAAACGTTGTATAACACATGATAGCAATTACCATGGGTTCTCTCTCTTCAGTTGATTTTTGTTATAATTTTAAACATACTTAGAATATAGATCAAATTGTTCATACTGCCAGTTCTTGCGGCGATAATTCTCTTCTTGAATATTTTGATTAGACCTCATGTTTTCTTGTGAAGTTGTGAACTAATCATCTGCAGAGATTGTTTGTGTGCCCTGGATTTGGACTGTACTCCTAAGGCACTTTTGCTTTGGAGTCTGCCAGTGTGTCTGGGTTTCAATGGTCTCAGAAAAAATTTATGTTAATATTTGGCCTTAGGTTCTAGCACCAAACAGACTGAACATCTTTGAACCAGACTATCATTTTAGGAACTGGCTGGGTTTAAATTGCATGAGGGTGTCTTTTTCCATTGTCACTCTTGGTCCCAAATGGATGGCAAGTTTCCTTGGCTGCATGGCATAGTTTAATCACTATCCAGATCCCCCACCCCTTATTCCTTTTGAAACTAAACTGAGGAAATATTTTGAGTCTACACATATATGAAACATTCTAAATCAATTACGTTTCTAGGATTGGTTTACTGGCCTGGATAAAACTCCAACTTCTAGCCAATTAAGAGTTAAATGTGACTGAAATTGTACTCCCTGCTTTCCTGTCTCAGCTTGTGCCTTTCACTGGCATGGGGACTACATGTATTAGAGAAAATGCTAACCATGTATTTAGCAGATATGCCCCCTGTTTTCTCAGCCATGTAACCAGAAACTTATTTTCCCCAAGAATTTGTGTTTTCCCTAGTCAAAGGAGCTGCGGAGAATAAACTAAGCCCTGAGACTCTGTAGAGTAGTTGTTACCTGAGTGGTGGATATGGAACAACTTTGGAAAATGACAGTGTCTAGACGTAAGACAGATTTTTCTTTATCTTGCCAATGCTTTATATGTAACTATATTGTACACACATTCTTTCTATGAATCAGTAAATAAAAATCAACTTATTAATTTTTTTTGCATATTTTTTTTTATTTAAACACCTTGATTACATACATGATTGTGTTTGGGTTTCAGTCATAAAAGGAACACCACCCATCACCAGTGCAACATTCCCATCACCCAAGTCCCAAATCTCCCTCCTCCCCACCCAACCCCTGCCTGTACCCTAAACAGGCTCTACATTTCCCTCGTACATTCTCAATATTAGGACAGTTCAGAATGTAGTTATTTCTCTAACTAAACTCATCACTCTTTGTGGTGAGCTTCCTGAGGTGAGCTGGAACTTCCAACTCTTTTCTCTTTTGTGTCTGAAAATTATTATTACAAGGGTGTCTTTCATTTTTCTTAAAACCCATAGATGAGTGAGACCATTCTGCGTTTTTCTCTCTCTCTCTGACTTATTTCACTCAGCATAATAGATTCCATGTACATCCATGTATAGGAAAATTTCATGACTTCATCTCTCCTGACAGCTGCATAATATTCCATTGTGTATATGTACCACAGTTTCTTTAGCCATTCGTCTGTTGAAGGGCATCTTGGTTGTTTCCAGAGTCTTGCTATGGTAAATAGAGCTGCAATGAATATAGGTGTAAGGAAGGGGTTTTTGTATTGTATTTTTGTGTTCCTAGGGTATATTCCTAGGAGTGGTATAGCTGGATCGTATGGGAGCTCGATTTCCAGTTTTTGGAGGAATCTCCATATCGCTTTCCATAAAGGTTGAACTAGACAGCATTCCCACCAGCAGTGGATAAGAGTTCCTTTCTCTCCACATCCCCGCCAACACTGTTTATTCTCATTCTTTGTGATGTGTGCCATTCTCTGGGGTGTGAGGTGGTATCTCATCGTTGTTTTGATTTGCATCTCCCTGATGATTAGTGATGTGGAACATTTTTTCATGTGTCTTTTGGCCATGTGTATTTCTTCTTTGTCAAAGTGTCTGTTCATTTCTTCTCCCCATTTTTTGATGGGGTTAGATGTTTTTTTCTTGTAGAGTTCTGTCAGTGCCTTGTATATTTTGGAGATTAGCCCCTTATCTGATGGGTATTGGGTGAATAGTTTCTCCCATTCAGTGGGTGGCTCTTGTATCCTGGGCACTATTTCCTTTGAGGTGCAGAAGCTTCTCAGCTTAATATATTACCATCTGTTAATCTCTGCTTTCACTTGCTTGGAGAGTGCAGTTTCCTCCTTGAAGATGCCTGTAATGTCCTGGAGTGTTTTGCCTATGTGCTGTTCTATATATCTTATGGTTTTGGGGCTGATATCGAGGTCTTTAATCCATTTGGATTTTACCTTTGTACATGATGTTAGCTGGGGGTCTAAGTTTAATTTTTTGCAAGTGGCTATCCAATTGTGCCAACACCACTTGTTGAAGAGGCTTTCCCTGCTCCATTTAGGATTTCCTGCTCCTTTATCAAAAATTAGATGGTTGTATCTCTGGGGAACATTTTCTGAGTATTCAAGCCTATTCCACTGATCTGAGGACCTATCCTTATTCCAATACCATGCTGTTTTGATAACTGTTGCTTTGTAGTACAGTTTAAAGTTGGGAAAAGTAATTCCTCCCATATTCTTTTTCCCAATGATTGCTTTAGCTATTCGAGGGTGTTTATTGTTCCAAATGAATTTCAAAAGTGTCTGATCCACTTCTTTGAAGAATGTCATGGGTATCTTTAGAGGGATGGCATTAAATCTGTATAATGCCTTGGGGAGTATTGACATTTTGATGATGTTAATCCTGCCAATCCATGAGCAGGGTATGCGTTTCCATTTCCGTGTGTCCTCTCTTATTTCTTGGAGCAGAGTTTTATAGTTTTCTTTGTATAGGTCCTTCACATATTTAGTCAAGTTGATTCCAAGATATTTGAGTTTGTGTGGCACTATTGTGAATGGGGTTGTTTTCTTAATGTCCATTTCATCCTTATTACTATTGGTATATAGAAAGGCCATTGATTTTTGTGTGTTAATTTGGTAGCCTGCCACCTTGCTATATGAGTCTATTGTTTCTAGAAGCTTTTTGATAGAGTCTTTAGGGTTTTCTAAGTAGAGTATCATGTCATCTGCAAATAGTGAGAGCTTGACTTCTTCCTTTCCTATCTGGATTCCCTTGATATCCTTTTCTTGCCTAATCGCTATAGCAAGTACTTCCAGTGCTATGTTGAATAGGAGTGGTGAGAGAGGACAGCCTTGTCTTGTGCCAGAATTTAGAGGGAAGGCTTTCAGTTTTTCTCCATTGAGGATAATATTTGCCACTGGCTTGTGGTAGATGGCCTTCACTATATTGAGAAAGGTTCCCTCCATTCCCATCTTGCTGAGAGTTTTGATCAAGAATGGGTGTTGGACCTTATCAAATGCTTTCTCTGCATCTATTGATATGATCATGTGGTTTTTATTTTTCTTCTTATTGATGTTGTGTATTATGTTGATAGATTTACGGATGTTAAACCAGCCTTGCATTCCTGGGATGAAACCTACTTGATCGTAGTGGATGATCTTCTTAACGAGGCATTGAATCCTATTTGCCAGGATTTTGTTGAGGATCTTTGCATCTGCATTCATCAGTGATATTGGTCTGTAATTTTCTTTTTTGGTAGCGTCTCTGTCTGGTTTAGGTATCAAGGTGATGTTGGCTTCATAAAAGCTATTTGGGAGTGTTTCTGTTTGTTCAATTTCATGAAAGAGTCTTGCCAAGATTGGCAGTAGTTCCTCTTGGAAAGTTTGATAGAATTCATTAGTGAATCCATCTGGACCTGGGCTTTTGTTTTTCGGCAGACATTTGATTACTGTTTTAATTTCATCAATGGTGATGGGGGTGTTTAGATATGCTACATCCTCTTCCTTCAACCGTGGAAGATTATAAGAGTCCAAGAATTTATCCATTTCTTCCAGGTTCTCATTTTTAATGGCGTAGAGTTTTTCAAAGTAGTTTCTGATTACCCTTTGAATCTCTGTCATATCAGTAGTGATCTCTCCTTTTTCATTCCTGATACGAGTTATCAAGTTTCTCTCTCTTTCTTTCTTTGTTAGGTTTGCCAGTGGTCTATCAATCTTGTTTATTTTTTCAAAGAACCAACTTTTGCTTTCGTTGATCTTTCAGATTGTTTTTTGAGTTTCCACTTCGTTGATTTCTGCTCTCAGCTTTGTTATTTCCTTCTGTCTTCCTATTCTTGGGTCCTTTTGTTGAGCATTTTCTAGTTCTATTAGCTGTGTCATTAAGCTACTCAGGTAAGCTCCTTCTTCCTTCCTGATGTGTGCTTGCAAAGCTATAAATTTTCCTCTCAGTACTGCTTTTGCTGTGTCCCATAAGTTCTGAGAGTTTGTGTCTTTATTGTCATTTGTTTCCAGGAACCTTTTTATTTCCTCCTTGATTTCATCTCGGACCCACTGGTTATTGAGCATGAGGCTGTTTAACTTCCAGGTGTTAAAGTGTTTCTTCTGAGTCCCTTTGGAATTCACAAATAATTTCAGAGCCTTGTGGTCAGCGAAGGTAGTCTGCAAAATTTCTATCCTCTTGATCTTATGGAGGTATGTTTTATGTGCCAGCATGTAGTCTATCCTGGAGAATGTCCCATGTACATTGGAGAAGAATGTGTATCCAGGTTTCTGGGGATGGAGTGTCCTATATATATCCACTAGGCCTCTTTCTTCCATTTCTCTCCTCAGGTCTAGTATATTCTTGTTGGGTTTCAGTCTGGTTGACCTGTCCAGTGTTGACAAAGCCGTGTTAAGGTCCCCCACAATTATTGTGTTGTTGTTGATATTATTTTTCAGATTTGTCAACAGTTGTATTAAATATTTTGCTGGCCCCTCATTCGGTGCATATATGTTTAGGAGAGTGAATTCTTCCTGCTCTACGTACCCCTTGATTAATATAAAATGTCCATCTTTGTCCCTTACAACCTTCCTGAGTATAAAGTTTGCATTATCTGATATTAGTATGGCCACTCCAGCTTTTTTATGGGTGTTGTTTGCTTGGATAATTTTTCTCCAGCCTTTTATTTTGAGTCTATGTTTGTTCTGACTATTCAGGTGCGTTTCTTGTAGGCAGCAGAAGGTTGGATTGAGTTTTTTGATCCATTTAGCCACTCTGTGTCTCTTAACTGGTGCATTTAGTCCATTGACGTTGAGAGAAAGAATTGTCCTGGGATTTAACGCCATCTTTATTTCAAAATTTGGTGTGTCTTTTGGGTAGTCTTGTCTTAGATTAGGTCTTTCAGTTTTTCTCTTAAGACTGGTTTTGTGTCTGTGAAGTTTCTGAGCTGTTTTTTGTCTGTGAAACCATGTATTCTTCCATCAAACCGGAAAGTGAGTTTTGCTGGGTATAGTATTCTGGGTGAAGCATTCATTTCATTCAGTCTTGTCACAATATCCCACCACTGCTTTCTGGCATTGAGTGTTTCTGGTGACAGGTCTGCTGTAAATCTCAGGGAAGCTTGCTTGAACATGATTTCCCCTTTTGATCTTGCTGTTTTCAGAATTCTGTCTCTATCTGTGGGATTTGTCATTGTGACTAGGATGTGTCTTGGGGTGGTTTTTCTGGGGTCTCTTTTGGTTGGTACTCTTCGGGCATGCAGGATTTGATCACATATATTCTTTAGCTCTGGAAGTTTCTCTTTAATGATGTTCTTGACCATTGATTCTTCCTGGAAATTTTCTTCCTGGGTCTCTGGGACTCCAATGATTCTTAAGTTGTTTCTGTTGATCTTATCATAGACTTCTATTTTCGTCTGTTCCCATTCTTTGACTAATTTTTCCATTGTCTGCTCATTTGCTTTAAGTTTTTTGTCCAATCTCTCCTGCTGTATGGAATTGTTATGTATCTCATCTTCCACAGCACCAAGTCTATTCTCAGCTTCTGATACCCTGTCCCAGAGCTTATCCATTTTGTCATTCACTTCGTTTACTGACTTTTTCAGTCCTGTTAGTTGACATGTTATTTCAGTTTGGAGTTTTGTCATTTCTGCCTTCATATTTTCTTGGTTCTTATTAGTGTTCTGTTCAACTCGATCCATGGTTTCTTGGAGTCTGTTGAGCACCTTCCATATTGCTAGTCTAAAGTCCTTATCTGAGAGGTTGATTAGTTGTTCAGTCATTATCTGGTCCTCAGAATTGTCATCTTCATTCTCTATGTCTGATGCTGGCCTGCGTTGTTTCCCCATTGTCACACTTGTATTGTGGGTTTTTCTACGTGTTGTGGTGGTATTCATTGTCTATATGATGTAGGCAGCACACTCCTCTGGCTCCTCCCTTTCTGGATGGGCTGACTTGCCTCTAAGGGAGGGGAGTCCTCCGTGGATGAAGCCTCACACTGGGTCAAATCTTAGGCCCGAGCATGCAACAGAGAAGACAGTCCAGAGAGAAATGTTTGCTTCTGTGATATAGCGCCGTTCTTAGTGTGATTTTTCCTTCTTGTTGCAATGGAGTTCTTTCCTTAGAAAGAGTGCACGGCCGCGTAGCGAAGTGGAGCGGCCTTGCTCCTCTGAGCCTCTTTTTGCCCCACTCGCAAGAGTTTCACGCAAGAGGACAGTAGACAGACATAGACAGGTCACACTCACAGTCTTTCACAGTTGAGCCCCACTGGGCCGGTGTACTTTCGCGGATTTTCCCCACCTGGTGTCACACACAGGGAGCCGGCTTTTGCCCAGATAGCATTGTTATCTCTTCCCGAATGTAGTTTCTTTGGAGTTAGCTTCCCAGGGCTCTGAGGAGAGCTTCCAGTGTTCAGGAAAGACAGAGAAGGGTAGGACAGGGCTCCCTTCCGGTGCTCAGTTCCTCAGAAGAAGCACAGCCCGGCGGAGATTCTGCAGGTAGAGCAGTCAGCACTGTGCCTGGAAACCCCCACCTGCAGCCTTTTCTCACTCACTCACTGGCTCGCTGGGTAGCTCCCGAATGTAGTTTCTTTGGGGTTCACTTCCCAGGGCTCTGAGGAGAGCTTCCAGAGTTCAGGAAAGACAGAGAAGGGTAGGACAGGGCTCCCTTCCGGTGCTCAGTTCCTCAGAAGAAGCACAGCCCGGTGGAGATTCTGCAGGTAGAGCAGTCAGCACTCTGCCTGGAAACCCCCACCTGCAGCCATTTCTCACTCACTCACTGGCTCGCTGGGTAGCTCCCGAATGTAGTTTCTTTGGGGTTCGCTTCCCAGGGCTCTGAGGAGAGCTTCCAGAGTTCAGGAAAGACAGAGAAGGGTAGGACATGGCTCCCTTCCGGTGCTCAGTTCCTCAGAAGAAGCACAGCCCGGTGGAGATTCTGCAGGTAGAGCAGTCAGCACTCTGCCTGGAAACCCCCACCTGCAGCCATTTCTCACTCACTCACTGGTTCGCTGGGTAGCTCCCGAATGTAGTTTCTTTGGGGTTCGCTTCCCAGGGCTCTGAGGAGAGCTTCCAGAGTTCAGGAAAGACAGAGAAGGGTAGGACAGGGCTCCCTTCCGGTGCTCAGTTCCTCAGAAGAAGCACAGCCCGGTGGAGATTCTGCAGGTAGAGCAGTCAGCACTCTGCCTGGAAACCCCCACCTGCAGCCATTTCTCACTCACTCACTGGCCCAACTTATTAATTTTTACCTTTGTTCACTTATGTACTTTATACACAAGCATTTCCTGAAGGATTCAGACTGTTCCAGATGTGTGAAAAAGTATTATTTTAGGCTTGCAATGTTCTATAATAACAGCAATAGATATAAGTAAAGAAAAGAAAAGCTATTTTACATATATTGTATTTATGATCCTTACATTTGAACAAGGATGAAGAACAGCTAAAATGGCATAAAGGGGAAACTAAGTAAAAGAGGTCTTCGCATCATCTCATAAAGAAAGTTTCTTTAAAGTGCTCTGAGTTGGACGAATCTCACCACTTCCCACCACAGTGTTGAACTCTGGTAAGTTGGAGGTGAACCAGACAAAAAACCATGAGTTGAAAAAAAAACTTGGTTTTAGAGTTATAGACTACTTGGCTTTTTTTCTCAAAGACTTCAAGTCATAGCAAGTACCACAAGAACTGGAGATTTGGAATAGAGTCAGACTTAAACAGTATATGAATCCATGTGGGGAGGTGTGGGATGTGTACTCAAGTACTTCTTTCTGCTTAATTATTTTACTACCTTTCTTTTATCTGAATTGTCCGATAGCTTGGGAACTTTGACTGATCGAAAACTTGGTTCTATGGAATGATATTTAGATTGTAAGAGCCAATTTCAAAGCAACACAGTTAGTGCAAAGAGAGCAACAAGGACAGGTAATATTTTTTCACTACTTCTAGTTCACACTTAGTTCATAAAATTGCTTGCTGCAAGAGCCAACCTCTTAAGTCAAACTCAATAGTGCTATACACTGGGAGATTTTGAAAGAGGAAGGTTGAATTAATTAGGCAATGGAAAACTTGGCTAAGAATAATGGGGTTCCTGTGTGAATCTGTATAGCTTTGATAGGCAGGCCTTGCAAGAAGAGAACAGAAACTCCAATGTAAGCTAAGTTGGATCTGGAAATCCAGGTACTATGAGGCAAGACTAATCTTGCTTTTCTGTTCAGGGACTTCATAAGTTTTATTCCATTAGTAGCTTAATAAATTCTGAATATGTTTTGAGAATTGAATTTGATATGGGTACAGATTTTAAATAAATTGTAAGTTACAGTTTTTACCACTAATGATATCATATAATTGAGGCAATATGCAAGTAATAATATATTTTAAGCTACAAATAAAAATATAGGCATTATAATAGGTGTTCATTGAGAGTTAAATATCCTAAATGAAGGTTGCAATTATTTTTGTCCTAGAGGATTGGAGTGTCAGTTGAGATACTTATTTTACCTTGTTTTCTTAAGAAAAGACAAAGGTCCCAGATCTATAGCAGGTATTTTCTGGCCTTCTTTAGGTAACCAGTTATATTCCTAGGTTTGAGCCAGGGTCAGCTATGTGCAAAGTCAGTACCTTAAGCCTTTATAGTCTATATTCTAAAAACAGCTTCCATATAGTGTTGAAGTAATTTGCAATTGCTTAAAATACCCTTTAAGGCACATTTAATTTTCACTTTACTATTTACATGTGGGTAAAATAAACTAACATATCAAGATTCACTTTGCCTTGGGTACAGGCACCAAATATCATTTTTAAATCTTAAAATCCAAATTCAACAATGCACTACTTGTTTACAGTCCAAGAAATGCGAATTTTCTAGTAATTTACTAAATCTTACAGGTGTTCACTTACTAAAGAACTTTATTTTACTAACCCTGATAGAAAAATAGTCATTGGAGCTGGAGTGCTAGTGTAAGTGATAAGGCACTTGCCTTACGCGTGCTAATCTAGGATGGACCAAGGTTCGATTCCCTGGCATTCCATATGTTCCCCCAAGCCAGGAGTGATTTCTGAGCGCATAGCCAGGAGTAACCCCTGAGTGTCACTGGGTGTGCCCCCACTAAAAAAATATAAACAAAAAAATAGTCATTGCTACAATTACTTTTGTAAATTCCTCTTATTAATATAATTAGACAAGACAAACATTACATTTATTAGAATAGATCTTATCAGGATAAAAAGGTACACATAAAAGATGATACTTTATTTATAAGGCATGCTTTACAGTTATCACCAGTCAAACAATTGATTTAATAGTAGAAGGAAAATAAATAAATTTATATTTTAGGTCAATTCTTATTATTTCATTAGGATGATATTTTTATAGTTAATAGGAATTTTATACACTAAGAAAGCCCTTCAGTGAAGAAAGGTATTGTCTAAGCAATCACTACCTACTTGAAATATAAAAACTTGTAAGACCACACTGTCACTATGCTTAATGTACTTACTTCCAGAAGTCTTTCAGATGAAGAGCCATAGGCACTGTACACCTATATAAATTTCAACACAGGAATGTTTTGGTTGAGCTCTGCTTACTCCAAAGGGCTTTGTTGTTGTCATTCTGTATGACTTCAGAGCAACATCACACAATGCACTCAATTGCAGAGTTGCCTTTGGTGTCTGTTTTGTAGCGATCATGCTAAAGGTGACAATCTCTCCCTCCTCACCCCCCAATATCAAAAGTAAATTAACAACATCAAGTTCTTTTCTTGGAAAAATGTGCTGTCTCTACATCAAGTCTCCATAAATTTGAATTCTGTCTGTGAGAATTAATAAACAAACCTGTGCTCTAGTCTATACTTTATATAATACAACTTTATATAGTTCTATGAATTAATTATACCATTCTTGTTATCAAGTCTCCATAAATTTGAATTCTGTCTGTGAGAATTAATAAACAAACCTGTGCTCTAGTCTATACTTTATATAATACAACTTTATATAGTTCTATGAGTTAATTATACCATTCTTGTTTTCACCATATGTTTGTGTAATATTAATTTCTATGGGCTATTCATTAAGGTCTGGTAGATCATTTTTGGGTATAATAATACTCAATATTTTCTACCTAAATTATGGCAATTGCTTCTTTTATTTACACCATGACATAAACATATCATAGAAACATTTAATGTTGGATAGCTGCAGAATCACACACTAAAATTAATTTAACAATTAATCTAATAAAATCCCTTTTAAGAGTATCTTGAAGAAATTAACATCTATTTTAAATATATAATATAAAATCCCTTTTAAGAGTATCTTGAAGAAATTAACATCTATTTTAAATATATATATAAATACAGATATCTGTGTGCTGTATTTGTGTATGATACACTATTTGATAGTTAGACTACTTATGTTATATGGGTTAAATGGGTATTTTTATGATATTATAATAACTTTAATATCACTTGAAAGATTTACATGCTAAAAATACAATGCGATGCTAATCATAAACTTAGATCAAATAATTTTGTTGAAAATAAAAAGGAGAGACCTTAGCAATTAGGAGTACAAACCATGACCTGGAGTTTGTACCTTGGTACTACATGAGACCTGGAGAATTTCCAGTTGTAGTCCAGGAGGTCTCTAACAATTTTATAGAGGTCATAGCCATCTCCAGTACACCAGCATCAGTCACCAGTGCATCCTTGAACCCTACCGTTCACTGAGACATTAAAATAGATTGTCTCATAAATGGGCAGCCCTACTATGAACTGTTTTAGAGGTTTTAAACAATTAAAAATTAAGGTAATATAATAGTTTCTATAATAATTCAACCTTACTATGGATTAATGCTGATTCACACACATTATACCATTGCTTCTTGATGGTGCTTGGGAAAGCAAGTGGTTCTCCGAATTGAAACTGGAACATGCGGAGTATATGTTCTAGTCCTTTGAACTATCTCTCCATGCCTATGTGTACTTTTAGTAGGTGAAAAAATGAAGCATAGAGTGAATAGATAACTTATGAAATATCACCTAACTATATTCCTAAATCTTGTGTTCTTCCAATGGTGCTTTTCTATTACCCATTGTTCTTAGGAATTAGCAAGCAAATGCTTCACAGGTCATGTACAAAAAATTTTCTTGATGTTAACACAATTTTTCCTATATGTATTTGATGAGATTCTATAAGCTAGCATCCTAACTTTTCATATTTCTTACTCTGAATTGCTGCAAATGAAGCTAATAATTGGTCACATGCTCATTATACATAGTATAAAGTTGATTTTAAAGGAAATATGCTTAAAAATGGAAAATAGTGCTAACATCAACAGATCTAGTTTAGAGTAAAATTATATTTGCTTTAGAATGTTGCTACTAAACCAATGTAGATGAAGGCCAATAAAAAAAGACAAAGATAAAATTACAAAAATGAAGATTTCTTTAGAAGTATTACTATAATGAATGGTCTAAAGAATATTTTGGCCAGGTACTCTTGTAATGACATTTATGAGACATTTATGACATTTATGATGCTCTTCACAGAATAATCTTTTCCTATAACTGTGAGCTATATAAATACTTAATGACACCTTACCTGATTTTTATTCAACTTTAAGATCTTCTCTCTGGTCAAATATAATGTTGTATGATATGTATAAGCCCATATCAATCAGTCACATCAAAGTATTAGTGCATAATTATTTTTGATGTTGTTCCATTGTAAATTACATATGGTGACTCAATTTGGCACTTTCTCTGTATAAGTACTAAATGTATGCCACATTTCTCAGCATACAGTGATCAAAAATCATACTAATAGTTACCTCAGACAATTAAGTTAAACCACAGTATTTACTTAGTTGTGAAAAATGTCACGTATTATTTTTATTCGGTTATATTAATTCAATTGAAATAAAAATAATGCTTGACTGAATATATTAAGAAGAAATGGGATAGTGACAGCATACAACTTTTATAGTTATTTCATACTTATTTCCATTAGGCTGTTGCATCTTATGATAAAATAATTGATTGCATTGTCATCCAATTAGTCTTGGCATTTTTATGTATTTTCCATTATCTCTAGAAATCACTTCCAAATCAGTCATGGATTCTAGGCAAAATCCCAGTTATCTCTTAATGGTCTCTCTTATAAAAATATATGAGAGTTAATTTGACAGCTAACTTAAAGGAGATTATCTGCAGCTTCAAGTAATTTACAATATAGAAATCCTGTTAAATGGCTCTGTTTCTATTTAGTCTATAATATATATCAGTGTAATTTAATGAAGCAGTCACTCTTTCCTTGTGGAATAGACTTTGTTCTTTGTGAGTATTAGGATGTAAGTGTTGGAAACATAAACCAGAATTCTCACCAGGCTGTTTTTGCTCAATTATGACATTATTTTAAGATTTGCCAAAGGAAAAAATATATAGCAATCAGAGAAAAATTGAGAATTCTTGTCTGGTTCTCAGCTATTAAGAGTAAATTTCAGGATGTCAGTTAGACTACATTACATCAAAACCTTTTCTTTGATTAATTTCTGCCAGTCCTTCATACTAAAACTAAGTTATCCTGTATGCCCATATGACTATATGAACATAATTTATTTGTGTCTCAAATACATCTGTTTTGTCTTTAGGAATGTGCTAAAAAGGACTTAATTTTGAAAAAAGTCTTTATTATTTAGATGGTTGCATAACTTTTATCTCTACATATATCAGTAGGCTAACTTTAAGAAAAATTAGAACCTCAAATAAATCTAAAAACATTAATAAAAATCTATAAAAAGGAGAGCAGGTGAAGCTAAAAGTTAGTAGAAAAGAGTAAATGTTAATAAAATATTAGAGTGGAAATATAGAAATAAAAGATACAATAACTGTGTCAAAGAAACCATCTTTGGAAAGATGAATAAAATTTACAAACTTAACTAAACTTGCTAAGAAAAAATTTGAATCCGTGAGCTTAGAAATTGAAGAAAAGTTATAACAAATACCAGAGTATATAAAAGATAAACTAATGGGACCATATTAAACATAGAAGCTACTGCATCTCAAAGGAAACAGTAAGTAGGATATAAAGACTACCCAAAGAATGGGGAAGATATTGATCTGATCCCCATCTGATGTCTCAGGTCAGCTGAGTGGGGTAGCACTGAGACAGGTTTCAGTGTTATTCGATATGAGAACGGGATCAAGGAATCAGTGAAGAGTTTGTACTCAGTGACCAGACACACACAAGAGTAGTTGGAACTGAGTCCAATTTTTTGGGAGTTCTGCTTTATATTTAAGCAAAAATTATCAATATTAGTAAGTTGAGTAGATCAAACATGACATGAATTTTTAGCCTGAGGTTTAAACATTCCGTGTCAGCACAATCATTAGACAACCATATAAATGTTGTATGTATTTTGTAAATTCTTTGTCATCAATTTTATTTACCATAAACAGAAATCAGAAACATACTTATTCTTTTCTCTTGAATAGGATTCGTGTTAGTCAACTATTAATTAACAAAATACAAACCCATTTCTATTAATGGAACTATTAAAAAGAGGGCAGATGTAATTAAAAGCACAGACATTTTCTTAGCTTACACAATACTAAATAACTGATTAAAATATTGTAGATTCGATCAGCTCGAACAAAATATTATTGTAGATTCTACCAGCTTGAGAAAAATATTATTATAGATTATTCCAGCAGCTTGGGGTAAGTGAGGTGTGTCCCAGTAATTCTTGTTTGAATACAAGGGGCAAAAGCACATTTCTTTTAATGTACTTAACATTGTTAGTTCTCATTATTCATTCAATTTTTATAAGTTCATTGTTGTTATCCTGCCAAGCGCTAATCTAGGATGCAAACTGGCCTTTTCTCACTAGGACCATACCCCCTTTATCAGTGGGAGACTATGCCTGCAACACAACAGTCCTGCTGGTATTCAGTCATTATGCCTGTAGGCCAGGGGCTATGGCAATTTGATAATGGGTTAATATACAAAGGCGCTGGTAGAACTCAGCGAAACAAAACAAAACAAAAAACCAACCCCATCCAAAAATGGGAGAAGTGAATATGTTCTCAAAGAAGAAATACAAATGGCCAAAAGGCAATGAAAAATGGTCACATCATAATCATCAGGGAGATGCAAATTAAAACAATAATGAGATATCATCTCACACCACAGAGACTTGCATATATCACAAAGACCAAAAACAACTAGTACTGGCATGGATGTGTGTGTAGGGAATTACTTTCTTTCACTGCTGGAGGGAATGCAAGCTTGTCCAGCCTTTTTTGGAAGACAATATGGATATTCCTAAATAAATTAAAAAAAATGGAAATCGAGCTCCCATATGATTCGGCATTCCTAAGAATATAATATAGGAACACAAAAACACAATACAAAAATGCCCTCTGCACTCCTATGTTCTCCACAGGACTCAGTAATAGCCAGATTCTGGAAACAACCCAGGTGCCCTACCACAGAAGAGTGGCTATAGATAGAAACATTGGTAACATTCTACACAATGAAATAAATGCAATGGTCTTGGGAAAAATAAAGTCATGAAATTATACTACAAATGGAAGGACATGGAGACTATTAGGCATAGTTAAATGAGTCATAGGGAGAGGTTTAAACATCGACTAGTCTCATTCATCTGCAGGATATAAAAAAATAAAAAGACATCCAGAGACAATAGCGGTGAGGACCAGGTGGACCAGTACATGGTAGGAAGCTTGCTACAAATATTGGAGCAGTGCAGTTAAAATAGAAAAGAGATCAATATGATAATTATATTCATAACTGATCACTCGGAACAATAACTGCGTGTTGTAAGAAGATAAAGCGATATGTATTGTATGTATTCTTTTGTTAATAATAATGCAAACCACAGAGTATAAAAAGGAAAAAATAAAAAGAAGAGAGAGAGGGGAAGCTATTCTTGCCCCAGAGGCAGGCAGCAGGGAGGGAAGGAGGGAAACTGGGGACATTGGTGGAAGGAAATGTTCCTGGATGAGGGTGTTGTAGGTCTAAAACTAAACCATGAACAACTTTGAAATCAGTATTTTAAAATAAAGAATGAAGGGGCACCAGTTGATGAATTAAAATATGACTAAAACCCAACTACAATCATATTTGTAATCATATTGTATAAAGGCATTAATAAAGGAAAAAAAGACTCGATAGCTTAGAAGCATAAAATTCACAGTAAAAATAAAACCTATGTAACTTTAACAGTAAAACAAAACCACACACACACACACACACACACACCAATGACAACAGAAACAGTCAGAAGTAAACATGAAAAGATTAGAGTCAGCACAATGAAAATAAAGATGTCAAAATGAAAACGAGACCTATTAACTGCATATATACGACTCTTACACTCAATAAAAGGTTAAAATCCAATATACACACACAAAATTTTATACCTCATCAACCAAAAAATATCCCTACCTCCGTTTCTTTCTTTTTCATTTCTTGGTTTGATAAAATGACCAAAAATGAACTACGCATTTATTTCTTATTAAAGATTTTAATTACATGTTGAGTAGTGCATTTTATACAGAAGCAATTTTAAATATAATTAACAAAATATTTTTATCTTTGTCCAAACCACTCTAAAGCACTCATTATTAGATTGAAGTCTATATTCTATTATAGGATTATTTATATTTTTAAATTGACTTATGGAAACAAATCATTTTCTCATATAAAACACAGAAAATATTCTAAAATGTTGAAAAATGAGTATCATTCCATAGCAGTTAGAAAATCATTTGGTGAAAGGGAAATGACATGCTAATTAATATTTGATCTCACACTGCATCTCTATTATCCTAGCCAATATAGAGCTGACAGTTGGATGCTCTTAACTTTTTATAACTTTCTCTAAGCTGAGAACTATATATTTTGGCAGTTATTTCAGCATTACCCTTTAATTCTAAGGGAAGTTTATAATTGCTTTGCAAGCATTAAGGACAAAATATGGTATTTTAAAGACCTAACCTTTATTATTTCTTGTATGTTATTTTTTTAAGAGGAAGACTTTTTAAAATTATGAATATTATGTTTTGTAATTTTATTAGGAGGCTATTTCTGACAATAAATCTTAAAATTTGAGATGGTAAGATAATGTTCACAATATAGGAGAGAATTAAATAAAAATATATATAGTTATGTGTTTTTATTAGGGTATAATACTTAGGTCAGTGAAAAATTAAAAATATTTACTCTATTAACCTCATATTCCTAGAAAGCAATATTAGAATTGAATACATCCTGATGATGTTTATGAATTCATCAGTTAATAAAATAAGTCATCTTTGACGTGATATGGATGGTTGTTAGTAAAATGATATAGAAATAGAAGGAATAAATAGTATAGTGATAGAAATACAAAGAAGAAATAGGAGTGATACACCCTACAGTTGAAATATCTTCTTGAGTATTACACATGATAGTTAAATGATTAAATATTATGGATGATTTTATGGATAAACTAATGTTCGTTTCATAGAGAAAAACTATTGAAAAACAAACATATAATCCTAATGATTTCACTTATTTCAATGTGTCTCTTGATTGTAAAAATAAATCCTTCATATAGTATTAGTAGCAGGTACTATTTTGCTGGTCAATTGAAGAGTAGAAAATTATTTTCAAAGACATTCTTCTCTCCCTAATATTTTTTGAAATTCCTTGAAACAGAGGGCTGGAGTAGTGTGTAGGGCTTGCACATGCTGGACCCAGGTTCAACACCCAGCACCACATATGTATGGACCTCCAGAAATAATCTTTGAGTGCAGAGCCAGAAATAAGCTTTAAAGGCTACCTGGCATGGACACCAAACAAAACAAAACAAGCAAACAAACAAAAAGTGCATTGTTTCAGATGAAAATACTTTCTTTGAATAATAGATACTCCTCTATGATTTAAAAAAAATTAAAGTAAGGCATTGTAGGAAATTCTTTCCTAATTCTTTTTCCTTCTATGACAATATCTTTTTGCAACTACTTCAGGCTATATAAGTGAATAACATGAGACTCATAAAGAAAAGTTCTTAGTTATAATTAAGAGACAATGCTCATGAGTCACTCATACTTTCATACTATTACAGACATTCTGCAGGAAAAGATAAGTCAGCTATATTTTCAAGGATATCTTAAAAGATAAAGAAAATTATGGAGACCAGCTCTTGCCAGGTATAAGGTTTTTCTCCCCTGGACTTCAGTCTTTCCCTGGGCACCAGTCTAGGTGGACTCTATAGGGGTCAACAGGCTTTCTCCCTATCTCTCCCTACACTAATGGGAATGTGCTCAGGGAGGAGGGCAGGCTGTTCTAGCACTGGTTTATGTTGGGACAGTCAGTGGAAATTTTTTCTCTTTTTTTCATATTGATAGTGTTGTATGCATATATTCTATATATATATATATATATATATATATATATATATATATATATATATATATATATATATATATATAAAATATCCATCATGTATTGGGACCTTGATACTGCCCTACAAAGCTCATTTCTAATATTTTACTGCCTCAGTCCCAACCCTTACTTCCCCCCATCCTCCCATGTAGGTGCAGCTAATGACATGAAGCTCACCACAAAGAGTGATAAGTGCAGTTAGAGAAATAACTACACTGAAAACTATCATAACAACGTGAATGAATGAGGGAAAAAGAAAGCCTGTCTCGAGTACAGGTGTGGGTGGGGTGGGGAGTAGGTAGATCTGGGAAATTGGTGGTGGGAATCCTGCACTGGTGAAGGGGGGTGTTCTTTACATGACTGTAATCATACAACTACAATTATATTTGTAATCATGGTGTTTAAATAAAGATAAAAAATAAGAATAAATAAAAGATAAAGAAAATGTCACTTTATTTAGTGATGAGTTTTAATAAAGAAAATAGCTTCCTTTAGAGCAAAGGAAAGCTATTCTATTATAAATTATTTGGATTGTCTGAACTCAGAATTTCTCTTCTTTAATGTAAGCTAATGACTGAAAAGACCTCTTTATATAATCTTGGAGGGAATTATATATATGTACATATACATATATATGTATATATTTGCATTTATACAGATGTATAATAGATATGCTTGTACATAGTATATATATATCTATTGTTACAGACATCTGTGTTTAATCATGTTTATAAAAAAATATGTTATTTTCTTGCCTTTTTAGGCCACACCTAACTATTCTCAGGATTTACTCCAGGCTCTCTGCTCAGGAATTACTCTTGGTGTGACTCTGGCACCATATGCAAAGCCAAGTATTAAACATGCAGAATTTGATCAGCCAGCCACATGCAAGGAAACTACTTTACCTGCTATTCTATCTCTCCACTTCTATAAATTATACTTCATGTTAAAATGTACATGTTCTATATATCACACCTAATTGCATAACAATAACGTAGAATATAATTATGATTTCTATAAAAAGACATAATAGCATATTCTGTTTTTGCATAATAAACATTTCTTCGCATATGATTCATACTTTATTTAAAAATCCTTTAATCATCTAATTATAATATACTAAGTACAATATTTTCCTAGATACTATGAGTAGAGAAGTAATTATTTCTGTCCTCATATATGTGAGAAGTCTTACAAAGTCTAATGAAGACATAGAGATGTAAACAATTAAATGTAATAAAACTTTCTAAGTGTAAAAAATAGCTATTAAGTCATTTAATGTCTAACTGAGAAAGGGAATCTCACACAGAGGGTTTTTTATTTTTTAGTAAAGAGAGGTAGGGCCCTGTTGTGAGATTGGCAACTGGAAGAGACTGAGGGGACCTGTCAGCTTTGCTTGTTTCTCCTTTACCTCCTGAAGTTCTCCTGAGAGGGCCAAGAGGGCCCAGCAAAAACTGTCTCCTAGAGGCTCCAGAGGCTCTTTCTAACTAATGAACTCCAACATAACACGCAAAAAATATCACACTGCAAGCATGACAATGGGGAAACCTTGCAGGCAAACATCATAGACAGAGAATGAAGATGATAGCTATATAACCCAAAAAATACCAACTGTAACCCCACCTCGCATTCTTCATGTAACCTTACCTATAAGAAAGACCGTCCCATTTCTGGGAGGGGTGTTGGGGAGGTTACAGAAGGTATGGCCTCATGGGCAAAAGGGAATTTGTATTGATGGAGGATGGAGAGGCTGCGGGAGGAGATCTCTGAGGGACAAGGTACGATGCAGGGCTGAATAGGAATCCAGGGTAAAAGGTTATGAGAGAAGCGACACTTGTTGGCTAGGGCTTAAATAAAACTGATATTTCCTGAAGCCTGCCTGTCAGTGGATTTTCTCCTCACCATCACCCTGAACAGGTAGACCCGCCAGCTGGTGGGGGTTGGAGACATGTGCTGGGACGGCAGAGAAAGGCCCCTTCATTCATCCTAACACCATCAAATTCCATCCAAAGGGCCATTTTATTATTTTATTCTACAGCCAACCATCTGATTAATCTCTCAGATAAGAAGTTTAGAATAGAAATATGGAGGATCCTCATGAAAATCAAAGAAAACATAGCTCTAGCTGAACAGGAAAGAGAAGTAAATACACAGAATATGTAAATGCATTTTCTAGAAGGGTAAGTTTTCAGACATATAAAGCTGAACACTGACAGAATTTCTTTTGCACAACTGAAGTAGTCTACATGGGAAAATACTAACTGATCCTGCTGGTGTTTTATACCAAAAATTGAGTTTTAATTTTATCTGAAAAGTGGTGGAGTCACTGAATTACTATGTGTAGTAGAATGAGTGATGGATGTATTTATCATTAGTTTTTAACCACTAATCTCAATGTGACATATTGACAATTTTCTTATTATCTACTTTATTAAAATATACAAAGTTCATCTACACTTCATTATAGTAAGAATTTTATTATCCTTGTTTACTGAAGCATCCCCCTAAAATAGTACAAATATAGTTGCTATTCTTGTAGTATTTCTTTGAATTATAAAATAAGAACCACATGAACAATTATAGACAAACATAAACAGAGGAACAGAGGTGGTTAGTTGATAGTTACAACATGGTGACATGAGCAAACACATTCTTTGAGATAGAAATATAGAAAATGTTAAGGCCGGAATGATAGCACAGTAGTAGAGCGTTTGCCTTGCACATGGCTGACCAAGGATGGACCTCCCCTGTGTCCCATATGGTCCCCCAAGCCAGGAGCAATTTCTGAACACATAGTGAGGAGTGCCCAAACAACAACAAAAGAATTATAGAAAATGTTAGAAGAAAACAAAATATTTTAGTACATTTAAAGTTTTAGACACCAAGGCCAGAGTGGTGGCACAAGCGGTAGGGCATTTGTCTTGTATGAGCTAACCTAGGACAGACCGTGATTCAAACACCTGGCATCCCATATGGCTTCCCAAGCCAGGATTGATTTCTGAGCGCATAGCCAGGAGTAACCCTGAGTGTCACCTGTTGTGGTCCTACAAGCAAAAAAAAATGTTTTGGTTACCAGTATGGGGTGTGTGTGTGTGTGTGTGTGTGTGTGTGTGTGTGTTTTACGTATATACAACATTTTGGTAGCTGATCTTGGCTAGATTTTAACATCGGAATCATGGGCAAATAGGTATTAAGTAATTATTGCCAAGATTAGGATTGACTGTGAAGAGGCCAACAGAAAAGAAGTTATATAGTGTTTGTTTTTTTTTGTTTGTTTGTTTTTTTGGAGGGGGGAGCACATTCGGGATGCTTAGGGTTTACACCTGGCTTTGTGCTCAGAAATCCCTCTTGGTAGGCTTAGGAGACCCTATGGGATGCTGTGGTTCAAATAATGATCTGCCCTTGCAAGGCAAACACTCTACCAATTGCGCTATCTTGGCTCACTATCTGAAGCATTTCTTTAAAAGATGTCATCGTTAGGTTAAAGATAATACAGAGATTGATATGTATATTTCATGCAGCTGACCCTAGTTTGTTAGTTAGCATCACATTGTCCCCTGACCCTCAATTGCCACAGTCTTGGAGAGCCATGCACAACATTGGGTTAAATCTCCCGCTCTCAGTGGCACAGCAGCATCACTTCTTCAGGCTGTCATATTCAATGGCCAGCCTGATTGTGTTGGGTGAAAATTACAGAGTGGCTCCTGGAGGTCCTAAACATCATTTGGCATTCCTACACCTTTTAAAAATATAATGGCTCTTTAGAACAAGAAGAATGATGAGAATAAGGAAACAAAGACTGGAGGGAGGGAAAAACTGAGATGGAAGAGTAGTTGTTTCTTTTTAAACAATATATAGTTTACCTAGAATAGGAGATATCTAAATAGTCAATCTTTCAATTCCTAAAGAAAACCTTATGGAAACATTTTTAGGACACATTTTAGCCTGATTTGGAAGTTAAAAAAAAACTTACTTTGTTTTGGATATTGAGAGAACAAATGATCTCATAATGTTGGGATAACTATACTTAGAAAATTTAACTAGAGTTCAGACATGCAAATTCTCATTTGAGAAACACTTGAGTTCTTTTGAGCCAAGTTGGCAATGAAGCAATAATTGTGTATTTGTTTAAATTCTCAATTATCCTCTTTTGATGTGTTTATAGATTCTATCCTTTTATTTACTGTCAAATTCTTAAATACCAAAATGTAAAAATTATCTTCTTAGTATTATGTTCAGAACAGATTAATTTTGAGTGGATCAGTGCAGTTAAAATGAAAGACTAAGCAGATTTAAATAGACACAGTTAAGAGGAACCAGAAATCTTTGAGGGAAGCAAATCAACTTGGAGACTAGATTATTTGAGAAGTTTCCTGAATGTGCTTTATCCAAACCTGGCTATATCAGGATAGCTTGAGAAATCCTTGTGAATATTCACTGAGAATTCACCAGTTAGTACTGAGATTGGAGATTGTTCTGGTCAAAACACACCAGAGGTTTCATGTTTAAAACATGAAACATTTTGTTGTAAAATCCTTTCTTATCAAAACTGATGCTTCTATTTTCTTTCCTTTCTTTCATTTGCTGGGGGTAGGGGATAGTGATCTTTCCACCACTTTCAGGCCTTACTCCCATCCTTGTATTAAGAGCTTGTTGGGACCTGAAATCTGAACAAGTAGGGACGCCATTTTGTAAAGGCCACATGGCAGGCTTCTTCTCAGGTTCTGAGCAGAGAGAGACACTATTTTGTAAGGACCACATGGCCTAAGCCACATGTTAGGTCTTCACAGGACTATTTCCATAGACATTGCCCCCAAGCTACCTGGCCATACCAGGTAGCCTATTTAGGAAGGACAAGGGAGCAGTTGGAAGGTACCCCTAGATCAGCATTTTTCAACCACTGTGCCACTGCACGCTATTGTGCTATGAGATATTGTCTGGTGTGCCATGGGAAAAATTCCAATTTCATCTTTGACATGTGGCTAAGTCTGATTGCTATAAAAACTGAAGACAGAGACTGAGAGCTGTTGACAAAGAGCTACGTGTGTGTCTTTCTTAGATTCCTGCCAGAATATCAGCCTTGTGTTCAGCCAAACAGCCCAGGTTTAACACCGAGTAGGTAAACAGAAATATGAACAATTATGAATACTTTATTATTTTATATATAATACAGTAATTATAAAATAATATATTCATGTTTATTTGACTCCTATTCAAGAAAATTACTTTATATATAGTCTATATAGGCACAGAGTTAAATTGTTAAACATTTTCTAATGGTGATTTTTCTCGTGATTTTTTTCATGAAAAAAGTATGACTTTGCACAATAAGGTTGAAAAACACTACCCTAGACAATAACCAATCATTTTAAGCATGATCAGAAAGCTGAAACCTTCCTATATCCTTTCTCTATATAATCTTCCTCATGACCTTGGGAAGGGCTCATCTCCTTCTTGGGATGGCCCTGGTGGCCAGTATGGGGTCTTGTTGGTAGACAGATTAAAGTATTAAACTTGATTACAGTTGTGTGGTTTCATCTTTCTACTTTGGACCCTAACAAGTTCACTCCTTGGAGGGTTTAGGAGACCGTTTGGAGCGCTGGGAATCAAATTCTAGTGGTGTGTGCAAGAAAAGTGTTCAATTGTTATATTATCTTTCCTGTATTTGTTTTCTTACTAATTTTCCCTTGCACTTACTTTAGCACTTACTAATATTTCTCCTAAATTCTGTTTTAGTGTTCTTTGTTCTGTTTTCTTTCCATCTCTTCATCTTCTAATTTTGTTTATAATATCTGGTCTCTGGCACTCATTTAAAATTAGTTCTCCATTGAGATAAAATCTGCAAGTGCTTTCAAAGATAAAATGTTCTACATAAAAAGTGGTAGACAAGTAGAATTATTGTTGGCTCTTTGCCATGAGAAAAATATGCAGAGTTGCCCACAAATACCAAATCAGACCTCATAATATTTTTGTCAAATGAAGTGTGAAGTAGACATAGATATATATCAACTAACACAGAGTGACTGAGTATTTTATTTTACCAAAAACATTATTCATGGCTTAAATCAAGAAACATTGAATGCTTGAGTCCATATATTAGTAATGTAGTTTTTAATAAATGCAAAAAGTTTTAATGTTAATATTTTGTGCTATTAAAGAAATATTAGCAATTCTGTGACATTTTTACAATAATATAATATATAATGCTAGTATTTTTGATGACAGAAAAATCTTAAAAATCATCTGGGACTGAAAAGATATGTAATGGCTAATTGCACACCTTATATACAGCCAAGTTCAGTTTTTTCTCTTGAGACAGATTTGCCACCTCTGAACATCAACAGATGCAGTCCTGAAATCACATGTATGACAAGTTGACATAGGGTATTCTCAACAACTTAAGATCCCAACAGCACCATGTACCCAGGTCCTCTCATTGAACTTGACTATTTGGTAGAGAATCAATCAGAGAGACCTAACCTTCCTCAGCATCATCTATAGTGACTACCCAAAATGACTTAAAAGAAATAAAAATAAAATTATGGAAAGCTTTTCTATTAAAACAAAAATGTTGTTATAAATGTTATAAATGTTGTTAATATATCCTAAATAATGTTTTAAACAATTGCAGGGGCCGGAGCAGTGGCGCTAGAGGTAAGGCATCTGCCTTGCAAGTGCTAGCCTAAGACAGACCACAGTTCGATCCTCTGGCGTCCCATATGGTCCCCATCAAGCCACGAGAAATTTCTGAGGGCATAACCAGGAGTAACTTTTGAGCATCAATGGGTGTGGCCCCCTAAAAAAGAAAACAAAAAAAGAGTATCGCAATAGTTTAATTTCCTCAAAATTATTGGAATCTATAAATTATTGATTAATAAATTATATCTATTGCAATATATAATGTGATGTTTGATAATGTGTACACTGTAAAATGAATACCACAATCAGGATAATTGAAAAATTTAGTTATTTTAATTGCATTTACTTACATAATCATCTTTCATGTCTATGTGTAGTAAATGCTGAATACCTATTGGCTTTAAAATATTACAATGTACAATAAAAAATGGCTGCCTGAGGTCAATTATTTCATCAAGATATACCTTAAACCTCAGAACTTAATTATTTTATAAATGAAAACATACAACCTCTGATCAGATTTTCCATTTTTCTTCATGCCTCAATACCTGATAATCATTTTTCTACTCTATTTCTATAAATTTGAACAGAAAAAATTAGATTCCACATATAGGTAAGATTATATACTTATTTCTGTCTCACTTATTTTGCTGAACATAATCCCCTCTAAATTCATCTAGTTTGTCACAAGAGGCAAAATTTTCTCTCAAGTTCATTAGGGTCAGAGAGAAAGTATAGTGGGAAGGATGCTTGCCTGGCACATAGTCAAACCAGGTTCATTCCTCAGTACCCCACATGGTCCCTGAGAACTTCCAGGAGTGATCCCTGAGAACAAAGCCAAGAGTAAGTCAAATATGAGCATCACTTAGCATAATCCAAAGTAAAATTAGGCAAATAAAAAAAATTTCTTTTTTAAGGATGAATAATAATCCATTTGGGTATATAAACATATGCATAAATACTGCTTCATATGCTCCATAATAAATGCATAGATTATATATAAAAGCTTTATATACTCATCTGTCAATGCACATTTAGGTTATTGTAGATATCTTAGTTGTTATTCCTTTCTTGAACTAGAAAACATTAAAAAATTATAAGGATATAACATTGCTTTTTATTATATTGCTGTGGTTTTCTCTTTTGTATTCTGAGAAGAAATTCTTCTTTACTGGTATTATAATTACTATTACTATCACCATTAGCATTAGAACAGACAGTTTGGTCTATTCTTTGTTTGTTTGCTTTTGGATCACACCCAGCTAGCTCTGCTCAGAACTTACTTCTTGCTTTGTGCTTGATCATTCCTGGTATTGCTTGAGGAAACATATGTAACACCAAGTATCAAACTCAGGTCAGTAAAATACATGAAAAGTTCTCTATGTATTGATCCATCTTTCATGTCTCAAATATAGGTATTTTAATTTAAATATTTTTATATATTATTTAGGAAAATTTTAAATAGTAAAAAATTTAGTTTATCCTTGCCATATACCTTACTATAATTTATTTATAATTTATTAATAGTAATTAATTGATATAGTGACATTGCACTTAGGAAATAATAATGGATTTGGAATTCAGTATTGTAAACATTCACATTCATATCATATGACAGTATATTTAGGATGTTCACTTGTTATCCAGGATTTTGCTTTTCCAAAGCTTATAAAATAACTCACCATAGAATTCACAGTTTCTTAGATACAAAGTGATTTCTGTAAATGAGTGATTCTGAGTTGGAGAGATCTTTTATCGAAAATCAAAAACATTGAGCCGGAATGATAGCACAGTGGTACAGCATTTGACTTTATGTGGCTGACCTCAGACAGACCTAGGTTTGCTCTCCTGCATCCCTTATTGTCCCCTGAGGCAGGAGTGACTTCTGAGCTTGAAGCCAGGTGTGAGCATCACCAGGTGTGGCCCAAAAAAAACAAGGAAAAAAAAAAGAAAAAGAACAAGAAAAAATTTTAACTTTAGGTTTACAGAACTTACTAAGTGTATAAGAATACAGGAACTATTTGTAATATTTAAATAAATATAATGAAAAATTTGACATATTACCGTATTTGCCGGCATATATGATGACTGGGCGTATAAGACGATCCCCTAATTTTGCAGTTAAAACATAGGTTTAGGCCTATATTCACCGTATCAGACAGAATGTTCCTGTGCTGCAACTGTATGTACCACAGTGAGCCAATCACAACAAGCAAAGGTTCAAAGGTCATACTGGAATAGACTTCCTCTCTGACTCTGACTCTGGCCAAGCAGGTTTTGACAGTGTAGATTCGGGTCCAGAACATTGTCTAATTTGCATGCATCAAAAGCCTGCTTGGATTGGCTGAGTTAGAGAGGCGGTCAGAGCAGCCTTGCAGTGATTGGTGCAGGATCGAGTTGGAAAATTCGTTTTGTGGCAATATTCAGACAATTTTCCTTTAGCAGCATATTGAATCATTTTTCGGGATATACTCAGCGTATAAGACGACCTCTGATTTTCGGTTGAATTTTTTTTGTTTTAAAAGTCTTCTTGTAAATAGCGCTGCAATGAATATAGGAGTAAGGAAGGGTTTTTTGTATTGTATATTTGTGTTTCTTGGGTATATTCCTAGGAGTGGTATAGCTGGATCGTATGGAAGCTCAATTTCCAGTTTGTGAAGGAATCTCCATATCGCTTTCCATAAAGGTTGTACTAGACGGCATTCCCACCAGCAGTGAAAAAGAGTTCCTTTCTCTCCACATCCCCGCCAGCACTGCTTGTTTTCCTTTCTTGTGATGTGTGCCAATCTCAGTGGCGTGAGGTGGTACCTCATAGTAGTTTTGATTTGCATCTCCCTGACGATTAGTGATGTTGAACATCTTTTCATGTGCCTTTTGGCCATTTGCCTTTCTTCTTTTTCAAAGTGTCTGTTCATTTCTTCTCCCCATTTTTTGATGGGGTTAGTTGTTTTTTTCTTGTATAGTTCTGTCAGTACCTTGTAAATTTTGGATATTAGCCCTTTATCTGATGTGTATTGGGTGAATAATTTCTCCCACTCAGTGGGTGGCCTTTGTATTCTGGGCACTATTTCCTTTGAGATGCAGAAGCTTTTCAGCTTAATATAGTCCCATCTGTTTATCTCTGCTTCCACTTGCTTGGAAAGTGCTGTCTCCTCCTTAAAGATGCCTTTAGTCTCAATGTCCTGGAGTGTTTCACCTACATGTTGTTCTATATACCTTATAGTTTCAGTTCTGATATCAAGGTCTTTAATCCATTTGGATTTTACCTTTGTATATGGTGTTAGCTGGGGGTCTGAGTTCGCTTTTTTGCAAGTGGTTAACCAGTTGTGCCAACACCACTTGTTGAATAGGCTTTCCCTGCTCCATTTAGGATTTTTTGCTCCTTTATCAAAAACAAGGTGGTTATATGTCTGAGGAACCTTCTCTGAGTACTCAAGCCTATTCCACTGATCTGATCTTACTCAAGGTGGTTATATGTCTGAGGAACCTTCTCTGAGTACTCAAGCCTATTCCACTGATCTTACTCCTATATTCATTGCAGCGCTATTTACAATAGCCAGACTCTGGAAACAACCAAGATGCCCTTCAACAGATGAGTGGCTGAAGAAACTGTGGTACATATACACAATGGAATACTATGCAGCCATCAGGAGAGATGAAGTCATGAAATTTTCCAATACATGGATGTACATGGAATCTATTATGCTGAGTGAAGTAAGTCAGAGGGAGAGAGAAAGACGCAGAATGGTTTCACTCATCTATGGGCTTTAAGAAAAATGAAGGACATTTTTAACAATATCTCAGAGACAAGAGAGATGAGGGCTGGTAGGTGCAGCTCAGGACATGCAGCTCATCACATAGAGTGATGAGTGCAGTTGCAGAGATGACTACACTGAAAACTATCATAAAATGTGAATGAATGAGGGAAGTAGAAAGCCTGTCTCGAGTACAGGTGTAGGGGGGTGGGGAGGAGGGAGATCTGGGAAATTGGTGGTGGGAATGTTGCACCAGTGAAGGGGGGTGCTCTTTACATGACTGTAATCATACAACTATAATCATGTTTGTAATCACGGTGTTTAAATAAAGATAAAAAAAAAGAAAAGTTGAAAATCAAAAATAGTTCAACAGAGAAATTACTAAGTTAACAATGGTAGCCTTACAAAAAAAAAAATGTAATGGGACCAGAGAGGTAGTTATGTAATTCAAGATAGTGTTGGTCTCAGTTTCTTTATCATAAGCATATCATTATGCTTCAAGTAATAAAATAACCCAGTAGCACTTTGAAGAAGTCTAGAGATTCTAGGCAAACTGGTTAGTGGTTCAAATGATGCCTCAACGACCTAGCTTCTCTTTCTGTGTGTCTTTCTCTGTCTCTCTCTTCAAATATATGCCTTATATTCTACTCAATAGTCAACTGGATCACTGCCATGCTTTCAATCTGTGATGATAATATGACTACAGATGTTTGAGATCTATTATTCCCTCTCTATTCCAATAGAATAAAGTGATTCTCCCCTCCCTTAAAAAAAAAAAAGTCTTCTTATATGCCGGAATATATGGTAAACTTAACATATATTTTAAGTCATTCACTTGTCTATATCTATGATTAAATAAAATGACAATTTTATCTTTTTGTTTTGTTTTGTTTTGTTTTTTTTTTTTGGTCTTTGGGCCACACCCGGCTATGCTCAGGGGTTACTCCTGGCTATCTGCTCAGAAATAGCTCCTGGCAAGCACTGGGGACCATATGGGGAACCGGGATTCGAACCAACCACCTTAGGTCCTGGATCAGCCGCTTGCAAGGCAAACACCTCTGTGCTATCTCTCCGGCCCCACAATTTTATCTTAATGACATAATGAACAAGTTATTTAGAGGTGATGAGGCAAAACTTTGAGCTTTGTAGGGATTTGGGACACAACTAGCATTAATTAGGGTTTATTGCTACTCTGAGCTCAGGGATTACTCTTGGCAGTTCTCATGAGACCTACCAAGGTTGGAATCCAGGTTGTCCCTATGCAAGGCAAGTGCCCTACCCTCTATACTATCTTTCTGTGTTTTTAAATAAAATTAATTTTATGCTATTCAGAAGTAATTGAATATTTGAAAACTATTCTAAACACTTCACTGCTACAAATCAGTGAATCTGTTATAATATTAAAGTACCTGTCTCACACTAATAAAAATGACAAAAAGATACACTATTTTTATCTAAGAGCACATTTTCTCAAAAGAAATAAAATTAAACAATTGAAGAACTTCATACCTGATGCTACATCAATTCAAAACATTCAGTGATAATAAGTTTAATTATCTATGCTATTTATTAATAAATAGTAACTGCTTATATGTCAAAACAAACCTTATATGTCAAAACAAAGCAGAATAAAACACTAGACAAATTATGAAAAATTTGCACCTTGAAAAAAGCATGCACCATCTACGTTAATGCTATGATCAACTAGTCCTCCATAAATCTGACTGAATGATGAATAGCCTCCAATTTTTACAGATAAAAACTACTTTAAGGTTAACATCCCAATTGTTGTGCCTGTACTTCTGGCATATTCTGAAAATAAAATTAATGGGGAAAATCCAAATGCCGAATCTGCAGGACATTTAATACTGAGCCTAGGGATTGCTAAAGTTAAGAAGTCAGGCTACTGGCATTTGTGCAAAGATATATCAAAATTTACCAAAAACCTTGAAGTATTGAGGATTTGAGACAAATGACCCTAAAAATTCACACATGGGCTAATTTAAGAAAGGTTTGTTTGTTTTGTGTTTGGAGGCAGGAATCTGAGTAGAGAGGAAGTTTCAGGTCAAATGGTAAAATCTCTTGGGAGTTTCAAAACTCCACAATATTGACAAATTTGCAATGCTTCTCTAAAGGATCTAGTTGGGCACCAGGAAGTATACTTGAGGGTTGATATGGTGTTGATAAATGCATAGTTTTGCAATGTAGTCTGCTTTACTTTTTCTACTTGAAAGGATTGGTGAGAAAGAAATGTGATCGAACAGTTCAAATCCAAACATTTATCATTGGATATGATTGCACAATTACATGTAACTAAAGACATTTATTCCAATTTTAGTATAGGTGTTACAGAAGCAAGCACCATCTAAAGGTGCTTGAGTTACAATTTATTCTAGAAAGAATTAAATGTTTGTCATGCACTTCAGTTTTAAGAGAGGTTAAGAACTTGATCGCCATAAACGTAGGGTATACATACAATTCATTAGCCTATTAGCAAAAGAAAATGAAATAATCTTCAGACTTGCATATTTGTGCGATAGGGGGAGGATCACCAACTGGTATGTGAATAAAGATGTACTTTTTCTAAATCCTGAAATAAAACACTTACTTTTAATCTCCCTATCATAAAAAAAGATTCATTATTTAAGAGTATGAGATAAAAAGAAATGAGTATTTTACTATAATGACCTATCTAGTATTGCTTGAAGAACTCAAAAGCAGACTAAACTGGTGAGGTTCTGAATAAATAGAACACAATCAGTTTTTATTAATTCTTCAAAGAGGATCATTGTACTAAATATATATTATGGGATGAATTCTCAAGCATGATACCCTGAAAAATTAGAATAAAAAGGATAAATGCAGAGAAGAAAAGAAATCACTGATAATTACAGAACTTGAGAAAAATATTCTGATTTTAGCTTCAAAAGCTGGTGGGGTGCCATACAGCTTAAAATATAAGCTCTGATCAAATGCAAAGTAAAAAAGTCTAAAGCAAGATGGGTTCTGGGCAATTTAATTTTGTTTTTTTAGCATATAATTTATTTACTAGCAAGATTTTTTTTATCTGTGAAACTGTGTATAATTAGTATTTACAATTTCATGAGTTTGGAGATAAGTATACACTAGTGAAACCCTTGCTATCTATTCCTTCACCTGTCACCTCTTTGTTCTTCTCTTCTTATAAGAACTCTTCTAACAAAAATGCTTTAGAAGATTTTGAATTTAATATTTTTGAAGCATTTAACTTATTTCATGACTTTAAGAACCATCTTGCAAATTCCCTGAAAGTTGTGCTACCTACTTTCCAGAGCACAGTTTCTCAAACTTACTTGGCTTATTGGACAAATTAAAAAAAAAGAAGCACTTGGTGTTCCCTTGGAAATCATGTTTAATGGAGCAAATAAAAACACCCCATCCTTCTGGCATTTAAGTACATTGCAGAGGGTGGTATTGCTCACACTGAGAAGTTACTAGAGCCAAGTAAGTGCCAGATGCAGCACATCCTTATTTTTACCTCCCTTGGTGCCGATGAAGAAGAGGTGGAGTTAGATAAATAATGCTCCAGGATAATATGAAAAGAACTAAGATACTCTCTGGAGAAAATATGTCTCCAAACTAGAAACTAGGATAAATTTAAGTCACGAGTCTCAATTTTAAGGAAGGAAAAAACCAATTTCATTGGTTCTGATGGTCATGACTTACTTTTTCATGAACTACATTGAAGGAGCAATATTTTGAAGAGTAATATGAATCATTAAAATATACATATGTTTCCCTAAGTTAGTCTTAAGTCACAAAAATTATTCAAATGAACAGAAATTATTTTTATAATCAGTAGAACTAATGCTTTAAATGTCAATATCTGACTATGGCCAAATTCTGTTCTTCAGTTTTAAAATGAACTTCCAATAAATAAGTGTAATCTAAGAGGATAAAATATATTTTAAAGTGTTTGTGTATCTTTTTTTACTTATCTTTCCATATTTCCCTAAAATTTGTCAATGTCTAGACATATCATTTCTGTAAATTAGAATATAAGTTGACTTATATTTGTTAAACTCTGAAGTGATGTGAAACGGATGAAAAAATGTGTTATCAATTAAAAGGTTATCATGAAATTCTATACATGTTCCTGACATAAATAACTGCTCGTTTTCTCAAGCTAACTGAAATTAAAATGTATCCCAGTAAAATTGAAGTTGTAAAATATTTTATCATGTATTTCATGTCAAATGTCTATGTGTTGAAATGAGTAGATAGTACACCAGGTTCTGACTCTACTTCTTATACAGCATCTGTTGAACAGCTATTTATAAAATTTTTGCATTGATATTGTGTGCAGTACAACTTAAGAGGAAGTTCTTTGATGCTCTCATTGTTGATCCTTGTAATCCCAATGATCCCTTTCTGTCTTTGTTTATATGTAGCTAAGAATTCTTTCTCCACTTTCTCCTTTGACTTGCTGATTTCCTAAAGCATCCACATAGATTGATATTTACAGTTATTACAAAAACTATTATTAAAATTATAAAATATTTAGATATAAAATATGTATTTTGTGAGGAATGGTTAATCATAGATGAATCCAGCACAAAACAATAGAAATGTAAAAACTGTTGGGTGTATAAAATGTTAACTTCCTGAGGTTAGATTATGTTTGCATTTGAGTAAATATGTTACATGGAGACTCTTGGAAAAGGAATAGCTTGAAAGTCAAAAAGTAATGGGGCACTAGTAATAGTTACTCAAATAAAATAATAATGATAATAATTTACTTCTTTAAATAAAATAGACATTACTAGAAACCAAATTTGGTTTGCATTTTTTTCATTTATTTATTTATTTATTTATTATTGTTTTTTGTGCTACACTCAACTATATGCAGAGCTACTCCTGACTCTAAGTTTTCAAATTACGCCTGGCCTCAATTAGTGGTGTTGGAGATCATATTCAAATTGGTTGTGTGCAAGGCAATTGCTTTATTTATTGTACAATTCTGAAATTTAATTTTGTCAATACTGAGCTATATTTTATAAATACAATAAGAGTTGATGTAGAGATCTGATGTAAAAGCATATTCAAATGGATTGGTCTTAAGACATTCTCTTTTTAATTTTCATCACGAATATTTACTAAGTATTTCAAATTAGTTATGAATATTTTATAATGAAATCATGTTTCTATGACTATGATTATTTTTAAGTGTTCATTGGTGACATTGAAAAACAGCTTCAGAAGCTAAATGAAGAAAGAACATTGCTGGAATTTTATTAGTTGAATTCACAAATGGTTCCATTCACCCAAACAATAATCAGTAATATATTTGCAAAAGAATGTTACTGCCATGTAATACACATTTTCATGAGCACTGTTATGTTTTATTTAACATGGTCATATTTTATATTTGTTCTAGGCAATTACCTGAGGATGTCAAATGTAAAGGTTTCCGTAGATTCCTTCCAAAGTAGCTCCTCACTCCAAAGACTACTATTATGTGACAGTAAATTATTTCTTACATTACTAATATCTGGGGAGTATTGTTATAGCCATTTATGTAACACTTGTTAGAATGACAGGCAGTTCATACTCAAATTCTGGGACTCTAATGCTAAGAATGCAAAAATAGAGTGGTCTGAAACTGGTAGTTTGAAAATGTGGCAATGCCTCGCTGGTCACAGGGAGATTGCACAACTGAACTCTTCTTGACCTATAGTCATCTTTATCCTTATTACCATAGTTAAACATCCCCTGGATGCTATTTCTCTGTCATTAAAAAATATATATGTCATGTAAGATGATAGATTTATATTTCAAAATGGTGCAATATTTCATCTTCCCACTTTCAAATATATGTTAGTTTACAGAAAATCAACTAAATGTATATAAACTGTTATGCTATCCTAAGTCTACCCTCCATAAAACTATAGCCCCTCTTACACTGATGTACTTACTAAAGAAGTTTAAATTAACACTGGAAATACTGTTTACAAGATTACATAGGTTATGCCTGGCTGCATGCTCTTGGAAATGACCTTATCAATGATTCCTTTAACCAATAAAAATATTAGTAAATATTTATTAAAAAGAAAGTGTTGCTATATATGCTGCTAATCACTTGCTGTAAATACTCTAGCCACATCCAATTTTGCAGCACCTAAGCAACAGATACAGAATACAGAGTTGGAAAGGATGTGCACATTGCTCTTGCATGTTTGTAGGTACTGACTACAGATAAGTACTGACAGGTTGAGCTCCTATCTTCTACACTGATTCTGGCAACCACTGCATGATCACATTTAATGAAATATTGAATGGACCAATATATACCCTTCACCGTTGCTAGAAAAACAACTCAATATACATGTGCCATTGATAAAAAAAACATAGCATCTATATTTATGTGGGTAGCATATTTTCAATTTTACATTTTTATCTGGTTTTGAAAAATAAACAGCCAACATCAAATTGCATATACAATTGTCACATAATCAAAAACAGCTATGTTCTTGTAAATAGGTATAATGCAGTTATTCCAACTTACCCCCAAATAATCTAGTACATATAAATTAGTAGGCGTATATAATTTCAAAGCAGAAATGGTCTATATTTTAACTTATTTAAGTGTTTGAACTTGTCATTGATGTGGGGATAATTAAATTGGTGAAACTGGCGTTTGTAGACATGATATTTTCCTTTTGAGCTCTTATTAAGGATATGTAATATGATATAAACTCATTATTTAATTAAGTCCTAGTCTATTCGATTTAATATTATTAAGAATCTATTTGCAAGGAAGCCATATTTAAAATTTTAGTAATAGCTACTGGTAAAGATTTCTCCCTATTACTGCAAATAGTATTTGTTTGTCACATATTTTTAGAATAAACACTTAGTCTGAAGGACAATTTTACAACTCTGTTGGAGAGTTAAAATGAGTGTGTTTTCCTGCAGTAGAGTTGACTTGGAAACATATTTTTTGGACTTCAAAGCTGTTGTTAATGTCCCTGCAATTAGATCATAAAATTACTTCTGTTTCTTATTTCTCTGCTCTGTTCTTCACGTTTAAAATGCTCCCTGTGGGGGTTCATGTTCATTGGTATTTTCTTTCAGCGATTCCTGTAAGTTATCCTTTCTTTGTGAATAAGTAAGAGTTTGCAAAACTTTACACCCTTAGTCTTCAATTAAATGTTGACATGGAGTGGCAGTGCGGAGCATGCTAATCAGTAGGACCTCCCTGTGGGAATCTGTGCTAGGAGACTGGTTCACATTGAAGGCAGACAGTGCTGTTGACACTGGCTGTCAAAAAGGCCTCCCGTCTTTGAAAGGAAATCTTAATCTTCTTTATTCATGTGTGAACAGGTCCAGGCCCCCATCCCAGGACTCAGATGCATTGCTGCTTAAACTACAGGTTGCTAGGTTTTGGGTAGATTCTGTTTGCTGTGTCTAGTTTCTTCAAATGGGTGAGAACTGAAAATTAAAATCTGTCTGACACAGCCCCTGGCTTTTCTGTCTCTGTTTGAAGAGACATGGCAACCTAGGGCGAAATGAGAAGGAATTTTATTGAGCCCAAACCACTCAGTGTTTAAATGTTGGATGAGGGAATCGAATGATGATTTGGGGAAACTAGTAGATTGTTTATAGACAGTGGGACTGCTGTCAATCAGGACACAATGGTCAAATTTGTGTCAGAAAAAGTGCTTTTCTAGTGACTGAACTCGCATTTCCTGTTGAAATGCTCAACACCACAAATAAAAAGCTTTTTTTTTTTTAAGTTTCCAAGCGCAAGAATTTCTGAATTACAGATGCCATTACTGTTAAATGTTTGATCTGGGTGGCATAGGGCTTATTAACAGTTCAAAGCTAAGTTAGATTTCCAAAGATTTCTTATCCAGTTTCTCTGTTGCATTTGAATTTTTCCTCTAGTTATATCCCTTCTTTAAATTTTTTATTCTTTGTAACAGGAAACGAACTATCAATTGGAATTCATCCAATATATTTGATTAAATGAACTATGTTTTCAAATGCAATGGAAAATATTTAAGTAAACATTTAAATTTACTTTGATAAATCATTTCTTTCTAGACATTTCAAATGTTACTGAGCTCTTCTTTAGATCTCATAAAATATATTTTTATTGCTTTATTATATGTATTTATAACAAAGAAGGAAAAATTAATATATAGGTTAGATATTCAAAGTAAGTTTAGACATTTTGTTTTCAGAGAGGACTCAGTGCCTGCAAGTAATATATGTTTATATATATATATATTTATTATGTTAACTTGGTGAGCTCATCAAATAAATTTTTTCATTTATGCGTTGTTAAACTAATATCTCATGTCTTATTAGATCTTGAGGCTTCATCTGTGGGCTGTTTTTCATAGCTAGCACACCCCAAAACACTATTAAACATGATTTTTATGTTTTGCCCAAATCACAGAAAGGAAATATTATCTACAAGTTCTTCTGATCAACTAGAACTTATACTATAGATCTCATATAAATGGTTTAATATGAACTTTGGGGAAAAAATAAAGCTAGACTATGGTGGCATGATTTTCTTGAGCAGCCATCAAAATCACTGAAAAATGTACTGGATATTTATCCAATTTCATTCATTTCATTCATCGTAAAAATGACAGTAAAATGTCACTAAGAACAAACAGCCAGATTTTCTAAATTCTAATGCCATCTCTCTGTCACCTCCCCATTACCTCAAGCATCTTTGTCAATATTTTTCAGAGGAAATAGGGAAGAACAAAACTGAGCCTGCCTCATCACAAGTAACTCTTGGATCTATTGTTATGAATGGCTGAGACTTTGATAGTGAAGGCACCTTTCTATAGTATTCATGCTGATAAAAACTGTAAGATATTGGTGATTTGTGGGGTGTATATTTGGGTTGTCAGTTAAAATCACAGAGACTAAAATGTTTGGGGTTGTTTGTTTTTTTGTTCTTTCAAATTTCAATACCTCCACCAAACTTCAAGAGAAAGAAAATGTAAATGGTTTACAGACACCATTTCTCTCTGAAACTAGAAAAAAACATAGTTATTATGTCTTCATGTCTTCATTTTGGATTAATAGCTTTGGGTAATTTAAAGTTATTTAATCTCTTTGAGCTTCAAAGAGATTTAGAAAAATATCATGAATGTGAACATTAGAACAATAGTAATGTAGACACCTTTTGAATTAGGAGGAAATATTTGAAATTCTTCAAAACAAAAATAGATTTGATGCATATATTTCTCATTAGGCTGAAGAACAGGAAGGAGTGACACTTAAACAAATTCTCTGCTGAAGTTTGATTATTTTACTCTAATACTATTTCTACATATTTCAGGTGATTTAGTATTACACTTACTGCTGAAATTATAATCCACAATGTTACTAGATTTGCTGCTATGGATAGAAAAATATTTTATATCTTTTCAGAAATTATATTTGTCATTTTGGTTCCCACCTCAGTATCTTTAATCATTTTCAAGACAATGAAAAAATATTTAGTAATATAATGATGCTAATTTCCTGGTTTTCATTAGATTTCAGGTCATCCTTAAATAAATTAATTTTTAATTTGAAATGATCTATCACACTGAAAATAATTCATCTCATTGTACAAATGGTTATTTGTTCTTATCCTCGATATTTCAAAGACTATATAAACAGCAACATCCAGAAATAAAATGCATGCTAAAATAAACTATTCTAAATTGCATGTGCCAGAAATAAAAAAAAAAATCACATTAGGCTTTTTATATTTCAATTAAAATGCATTTAATCTGCCTTAAAGTACAAACTTCTGTACTATTTCTAAGTTTTAGAATATAATGACCAAATAACTTAAATTTTATCCATAGGCTTTTAAGCTTCATTGAGCTGTGAGTGATGCAGTATTGGGGATTAAACCCTGGGTGGTCTGGGTGCCTTTCATACAGATCCAAATTCATGTATCAGTGAAAAAAAAAATAATCTAAGCCCCTTACCTCTCTCCAGCCAGAATCCTTTGAACAAGAAACAGTAGACCAGAAAATGAGCATTTTGTCGAGTAAGCAGATAATTTATTAATTTAATATGTTGTTTATTTATGTTTGTCTTTAGTACTATCTTCCATTTATACTTTCAACATTTCCTGAAAGTTTCTTTTGGTATTTATTTAGAAAGTAGTATAATCTCACTTAGAAATTTTCTTTAAAACTTTATATGTACTAATTTTGATCAATTATCAGGTCATAAGGCAGTACAAAAACCACATCAGTGGTGAGGTAAAAGCATCATTTCTTAGATTCTGCATATATCTGTTGAATCCAAAAAAATGAAGGGAAGTTTTTCTTCTGTGTTCAACAGAAGGTATAAGTGTTTTATAGATGAAATTTTAGATATGTCTTTTGTTTTTCAAGTTTCTATTACTTATTACTGCAATTTTATTTCAGTGATTAAGAACAAACAGAATGTTTTGTTTTCATTTTATTTTATTTTATTTTATTTTATTTTATTTTGTTTTGTTTTATTTTATTTGAATTGATTGCACAAATGGTGATGAGCCTTTACTCCAACCTTGATGTGTGGAAATCTGTTATTATTTGGTTGTTTTGTTTTTAAGGGCCACATGTGATTTATTCCTTGATCTGCACTCAGGAGTTACTCTTGGAGTGGGGGACCATATTGGATGCAAAAGACAGAATCAAGGACAACTATGTGTAAAGAAAGTGCCTTACCCACTGCAGTATTGTTTTGGCCACAAAGTTTTGTTCTAATTTTTCTAATCGAAAGCTCCTCCTTCAGCTTTGGAATACCTTGGACTCAAAAGTAGAGTGGTGTGTGTGGTTGTGTGTGTGTGTGTGTGTGTGTGTGTGTGTGTGTGTGTGTGTGTGTGTAGTATTGTATGTGTTAACTTTTTCCTGGATTTTTCCTCTACACTACCTCTAACTACTATTGTTATATTTTAGGGAACAAGAATGGGGTGATTGGAATTTAGGGTGTTGGATTTACCAATTCTCTGGTCAAATAATGACATTGCCACTGACTACAGTGTCCTTTCTCATCCCGACCTTTCCTCTAGTCTTAAGCACCTATACCAAAGTTATTTGGCCTGTCACTTCTTTTTTTAGAAAACTAAGATTGTTCTTAACCCCAACACCTGACACAAGCAATTATATCAATTTTAAGCAAAAAAAAAAAAAAAAAAGCATCTCAAATTTCCTGAGGCTACTGTTGACACCTAGGATCATTCCAGCACCATCTTCCTGACCCTTGACATAGAGGCATGATCACCTACTTTGGGAAATACTCATTTAGACTATTAGACACATATGCTTTCTGAGGTTCACATACTGGTAGCAAAAACTCTAGAAGTGGGACCTTTGCTGTAGAACCATGATAATGTTTAATCTTGGCATAATTAATATTGTGGGTTTATTTCTAGGAAGCATATTTTTTCCTAGGTATACGTAGCACCCTGGAAGTCCAAAAAATAAAAACATCTTTTCTATGAAATAGCTCCTTCTCAACTAAATAAAATAATTTTTATTTTTTAATTAAATAATTTTTTAGTTAAACATCGTGATTACAAACATAATTGTAGTTGGGTTTCAGTCATAACAAGAACACTCTCTTTCCCCCGTGCAGCCTTCCCATTACCAATGCCCCCATCTCTTCTCTCCCTCACCCACCGCCTGTATTTGAGACGGGCTTTCAACATCCCTCACTCACTGACATTGTTATGATAGCTCTCAGTGTAGTTATTTCTCTAACTGCACTCACCACTCTTTGTGGTGAGCTTTATGTCTTGAGCTAGTCCTTCCAGTCCTCAACTCTGGGAATTATTTCAATATCTTTAATTTTTCTTAGAACCCATAGATGAGTGAGACTATTCTGTGTCTTTTTCTTTTCCTCTGACTAATTTCACACAGCATAATAGATTCCATATACACCCATGTATAAGAAAATTTCATGATTTCATCTCTCCTGACAGCTGCATAATAATCCATTGTGCATTACATAAAATAATTTTCATTTACAAAAAGAGCAACAAGATTTTTTTTGATTTTTGCAATCAGGCTAATCCTAACCCTCTATATCTCCTCTCATATTGGAATAAATTGTTGGTCTGGGTAATCTTAAAATAAATAAACCACCATTTTTAGGAAATTTGCTTTCCCTTAAACAAATATTTTTTATAAAAATTTATTTAAATTGTTCCCCACTTCAAAATAGTGTGTGTGTGTATATATATATGGGAAGGAATAGATAACTTCCATGAGGTGCTCAGGGGCAAAACACTTGATGTCAGAAGTTTTATAGGGTAGTTGCATGCAGTGCAATTGTTCTACCTCTTAACTAAATCTCCACTTTCCTACCTCCAACTTTCATTGCTCCAAAACCCTGTGAAAAAATGTTTTTTTTTTTTTTTAGATATTATGAGTCCCCAGTTCTGTGAGGGCAATCCAAAAGTTAATAACTGATGGTGTTTGGTGTGGCAAAAGTACTTAGTTTTTCTGTTAACTTAAAAGCAATCGCACTGTATCAGTTTGGATTTCTGTAAAACTAAAGAAACAAACAAACAAAAAAAGATGGTTTAACTAAAAGTTCCAAAACCTATATACTTGACCAAGAGAATAGACATTATTTCCCTGATAAATAATGAATGTCAGATGATTTATGACTCAGTTAAACCAGATGTCCTTTAATGGAAAAGATAATTACATTGACTAAAAATGCCAAAGGAACCTCATATGCTATAGTGACCTTTCTGGAAATGGCAAACGAACATAACCTATTTTAATAGTGTCATTTAAAAGATACTTCTAATATGAGAGCCAATGCCCTGTCAAAGACAGCAGCAATATTGTTTATTTTCCCAAATGTGGGTTTGCAATGAACATTTAAAGTATCTTAAACAAAGGCAAAAAAAAAAAAAGAAGAAATATCCCCCCTCCTCACACACACATAGCTCTTTCCATATGGTCCAAGGCTAAACATGTTTTTAAAAGCATATAAATTGCTGGCAGGCTTTAAAGTGGCTTGATCATAGCTTTGTAGTCAGCTGAGCTGACTGGTCAAACTCTCTCTGGTCAAAACTTCAAATGAAAAGTCAGGATTTGTCAAATTGGAATCATTCTGGAAAAGAAAACACAATGAGAGATACACCGAGTTAAAAAACAAAATGGTTTCTGTGGTTCTGGCAGGGACAATTTCAGCCGGATATGTTTTATAGAGAAAATAATTAAGATCTGGCTTCTGGTTAAGATGACATCAACATAAAAAGAACAAAATAGGTCATGGGATGCCTGGACAGAATATGCTAGAGGAATGTTGACCACGGAACCCCAGCTTTTTGTTGCATTAAAAGCAACTTAGTTATATATCAATTTTTTGTCCAAATTCCCTTTCTCCTATGTTTTTTCTTTCTTTTTATTTATTTATTTTTATTTTTATTTTTTGGTTTTTGGGCCACACCCAGTGACTCTCAGGGTTACTCCCGGCTAGGCGCTCAGAAACTGCTCCTGGCTTGGAAGACCATATGGGATGGCGGGGGATTGATCTGTGGTCTGTCCTAGGTTACCACTTGCACCACTGTTCTTGGCCCCAACCTCTGTTTTTTCTAATGTCCTCTTCTTCACCCAGAGTCATTTCTAGTTAAACAATAATAAAACTCTTATTATTTTTCCCAGAGGTTAAAATGCCAAGAGTGACCTAGTGTATACTTCCTCAACATGAAAAGACGCTTTTCCCAGGGAAAGCTGCCCAGTCATTACAATACAAAGAAGCTAGCCCTCAAGAATTTAATAACCTCTTAAAATACTCTATACATTGTCAGGTGCTTTTACGCTAAAGCACTGAATAATGACCTAATCCTTTTGAAATCAAGATTCTTTCGAGGCAGTTTAATCCATGGTGGCAATCTGTACCTCTCAAACAAAGGCTGTTTTTCTTTGTGATCATTGTGCATCTTGCTATTTGATATAATGTGGTTATTTAGGAACTATCTTTTTTTTTTAATTTATCAAACTAGAGCTTCTATTTCTGAAAACGAATAAAGCTGTGTTTGATGCCTTGTCCTGATTTCAAGAATGAGGAAAAAATGGGTGCATTCCTTTATAAGGGGGACAAGGATGAAAATAACTTCCTGATCCACCTTTTCATGTTGTCATATTGTTAACTGTAACTTTTGGTGACTTTTTGGAAATACAGTGTTCAGTTATTCCAGAAGCAAAACATTTATAAAAAATAATTAATTCCTAATTTATCAAAGGAAAAACTAAAGAATATAGGAAATTGATTTTAGTTATAAAATATAGAATCATTTCAGATATATTATTAAATTCAATGTTTTTTTCTTTTTTTTCTTTTCTTTTCTTTCTTTCTTTTTTTTTTTTTTTTGGTTTTTGGGCCACATGCGGCGTTGCTCAGGGGTTCCTCCTGGCTGTCTGCTCAGAAATAGCTCCTGGCAGGCAGGGGGGACCATATGGAGCACCGGGATTCGAACCAACCACCTTAGGTCCTGGATCGGTGCTTGCAATGGAAACTCCGCTGTGCTATTTCTCCGGACCCTCAATGTTTTTATCAATGATAATCCTTATGACCTTGTTTTGCTCTGTGCCTCTCATGAAACCCTATTTTGTTCCATGATGCACTGTTTACACAATTTCACAAGGGGCACTTGGAATATTGTGGAGAACTACATTGGGGGGGGTGTTTTGTTTATGACTTGAACCCAACTACAATCATGATTGTAATCATAGTGCTTAAAGATATAAAAAAAACTCTGATTCAATGTACAAAATATTGATTAAATGGATAGTTATTTTTATTTAATTGAGGACTAAGATAAGGTTGTTGACTTGCTAAGGTCATATGCAAGAAAACAATAGACCCATGACTTGATTTCAAAGTTGAAGCTCTGAAGAACTGTGCATAAATCTGATAGCTAATTATGAAATAATTAGAACAGAGTGTTATAAAAAACAAAATTTAGCTTATTCATAAAACTGTGGTAGTGGGAGAAATATATGAGTCGCAGTTTGAGTTTGAGGAAAACTGAAGTGCAATGCCTAAATTAATAAAGAATAGTTATCAACATTTTAGGACAAATAAAAGAGTTATCCGTGCAAAAGTGTGAGAGACCTCTTCCTGTTGATTTTTATAGGAATCCTCTTATTTGTCACTTATTTAACTAAAGTTGCATGCTCTATAGGGAAATGTTAGATTTGCAAAGATGAGTGAAACATACATGTGTAAGGAGAGAGAAAGAGAAGGGAAATCTAATAAAAACATGCATTTAATTACAAAAAGCAAGGTATTAAGGAAATACAAGAATTGGCTAAGGTGATTTCTCATGCTTCTGAAAGACACATGCCTTCTTCCTTGGAAGATGGGGCACAGTCTGCATACATTTAACAAGTACAACCTGGTTCTGTTAATATTTATTGGTTTCAGCGCATGTGCTAGTCCCATCAAAGAGTGATTACAACAAAGTACAAATCATGTTATTATATTTTCCTCATTAGTTAATGTGGTTTGGGACTTTGTCATTTGATATTTCTGTCCAAATAAGAAAAGCCTGTGAACCCTAGTTAACCTATTTCTGACAGGCAGACAACTTAGGTTCTTTTTCTTCTTCTAACTGTCAGTGACAGCTTGGAGATCTTAATCTCTGTCAAGAGATGTTAGCAACTTGCATTTTGAAATCAGTGGCTTATCTACTAAAAATATAGGAGTTTTGCTTTTTCTACAACTACAAATTAGCTTTAAAGTGTATAGTCTATAGCTAACCCCAACTCAACCCTCAAAACCACAAATGGTCCTTTGAGCACTACTGGGAATGATCTCTGAGCATAGAGTCAGAATAAGCCCTGAGCTACGGTATAGTCCTCAAAATCAATAATAATGATCATAGTAACAGTAAAAATAAAGGATTATAATTTCAATGTAAATTTTTTATTTAATTCATCAGTTTGTTTTCTATATATAACATATATGACTGAAATCAGTTTGTTTTCTCTACTTAACATATTTTTATACCTTCTATGCTATAGCAAATGATAAAATATATTTACTTTTTTATTACTAGTACTTGTATCTTTCTTGTTCAAGGTTTTATTAATTTACAGTCAGGTTGTTTACAATTCTAATTGATGGTAAATAATTCTGCAACAAATATCTATCTTTTAATTAGCTTTTGTATAGTGAAAGTAAAATTCTAAATAATCAAAATGTGAATTTAGTAAGTAAAATGTGGAATACACTAAAATGTGAAAACATTTGTTTTTATACTTTGAAGAATAACAATACAATATTTTTATGGTTAAACAAGTTTATATTCTTCAGCAGAGAGTATAAAAAATAAATGTTTTACTTCCTCTTTTCTCCAATTCTACCAGTTGTTTCTTCTTTTGGGGTAATAATCATTCTTAATGTTGGGAAAAATTTTAATAATGTAATAGGCATCATTTTCAAGTGCTTAGGTACATATGTCTTTGAAGACTGTTATAGTCAGATCTACTGCACATTTTATAATTTTTAAAATTCAGTTTTATGAGTTGGGGCATTATTTTTTAAAATAATTTCTTTATTTAAAAATCATGGTTACAGAAATGTTCATAGTTGGATTTCAGTCATAGAATGTATAATATCCTTCAGTTTTGAAATTTTCCTGCCACTAATGTCCCGCACTTCCCTCTCTTACTCCAACCCCCTAGCCTGTCTTTGGAATAGACATTTCTCTTTCACTATCCTTGTCATGGGAGTTGTCAGTGTAGTTCAGTGTTCTCAGTTAGTGTTCTAATTGCACTCATCACTCTTTATGGTAAGCTTCATATCATGGGCTGGTCCTCCTGATGCTCATCTCTATTGTCTCTGGATAATATTTCCATAATGTCTTTTATTTTCTTATATTTTACAGATAAGTTAGACTACTCTATGTTTAAACCTCTCCCTCTAACTCATTTCATGAAGCATAATAGATTCCATGTCCATTCACTTATAGGCAAATTTTACGGCTTATTTTTTTCCTAACAGCTATAGAGTATACCATTGAGTAGATGTACTACAGTTTCATTAGCCACATCTGTTGTCAGGCACCTGGGTTGTTTCCAAATTTGGCTATTTTAAATAGCGTTGCAAGGGACATAGAAATACAGAGGCAATTTTTTTTTACTGTGTTTTTATTGATTTAGCTTTTTTAAAAATATTTTTATTGTGATCAAATCTTTCACAGCAATATTTAAGTAAATAGTAACAATGAATTTGAGCCATTCCCACCAACAGTTTTGTTCTCCCTCCAGCCTTCTTCCCAGCATGCATCCCACACCTCAACTTTTTGCCCCCTGGACTGCTAGTATAGCAGGTCTCTTTTGCGTATAGCTTGTTGTAGATTAGGTATTGATTCTGGTGTCATTGACTTTGGGTTTGATGCTTAAGTCTGATCATTTTTTTATTTCCACTCAACATTTATACAACTGGTTGCTCCTGGTACCATCCATTTTTCCCCTCAACTTATGAGGGAGAACAAGATGATTCAAGTCTGTGATTCTGTTGGAAAAAGAAAAGAATGAAAAAAGCTGGGAGGAGAGGCTATAAATATCAATTTAAGAGAAGAAAGGAAAGGAAAAAAAGGAAAAAACAAAACAATAAAACAAACAATGACAAAAAACACAACAGTAGCCACAAAATAATCAACATCAAAACAACAACCACAAGAAAAAACAAAAGGGAAAAATAAAAAGAGGGAAAAAAATAAGAAAAAAATGAAGGGCTGGTGTGGCAAGGGTGTGTGAGTTTGTTTTTTGTTTTTGTTTTGTTTTGTTTTGCATAGGCACAATAAGTATTGGGGAAGTTAGAAAGGGAATTCCCTTGGCCTAGGAGATACAGTTTCTCCACCCTTGAAACATACTGTCATGGGAGCAACTTCAGCTCTATATATACTCATTATTGAACTGTAAGGTCTTTTTATGGTGCCAGGAAACTTTCCGTTCAGTTGTGGATGACAAAATCAGTTCTTTGTAGCTGGAGATCTTGGTATTTCATCTGTACTGTGTTCTTTGCTCCTAGGGTATATCCCTAGGAGTTGTGTTGCTGGATCATAAGAACGCTCAATTTCCAATTTTTGTTTCTTTGTTTGTTTGTTTTGGGGTGTTACCCAGAAGCACTCATAACTTAGTCCTAACTCCATGCTCTGAAATCACTCCCGGCAGCCTTTAAGGACCATATGAAATGCTGGGGATAGAACCTAGGTTGGCTATTTGCAAAGCAAAACCCCTATCCACTGCGGGATCACTCTGGCTTCAATTTCCAGTGTTTTGAAGAATATCCATATCGTTTTCCTTAAAGGTTGCACTAGATTCTATTCCTACCAGCAATGAATTCTACACACTAGCACTGGTTGTTCTTATTCTTTGTGATTTCACCAGACTCTTGGTGTAAGATGATACCTCATTGTTGTTTGGATTGCATCTACCTAATGATTAGTGGTGTGGAGCATTTTTTCTTGTGCCTTTTGGCTATCTGCATTCTTTTAGGAAATGTTTGTTCATTTCCTCTCCCCATTTTTTGATGGGTTTAGATATTTTTTCCTTGGTAAGATCTGTCAATATCTTGTACATCTTAGATATTAACCTCTTATCAGATGGATATTGGATGAATAGTTTCTCCTAGTCTGAGGGTGGCCTTTGTATCGTAGTCACTGTTTCCTTTGAAGTGCTGAAGCTTCTCAGTTTAATGCTTATTTTTGTTTTCACTTGCTTGGACAGTGGTGTTTCCTCCTCAAAGATGTCTTTAGTCTCAATGCCATGATTTCACTTCCAGTGAATGAGCCTCACCTCAGGAATGACTGATGTAGTACATCATGAACTGTCATTGTTGTACTCAAGTACTGAATCTATGTTTACTCAGTGACTACTTACATAAAACTCACAACCTGTACACCTGTTGTGCTCAACGCTCTTCTACCTTAACTAGGCTTTCATGTCTGATACAGCTTGCCAATCTTTTCTACTCTTCAGTCCGTATTCTTCACCCTATGTAGATAATATGCTCCTTAGCGCTAAACTTGTTTTGTACTCAACGGAGCTGAATATCACTAAAGAGGTGGTTGTGTTGTCCAGTGAATTTTCTCAGTGAGACCCCTGGTGGAGGAATGCTATGTTCATTTCAATTGTTAGAGGGGTGTTTGTTTGTTTGTTTTGCAGTCTTTGTATTGATGCTTAGAGAACTACTCTCAAAACTGCCCATTTTGAGGCATCTTGGACCCTTTCTTTTTGCTCTAGTTTAAGCTCTTGTCCTCTTAGTTATAAATTAGTTGTTATTTAGGTATATTTTTATTGCTAGTATTTCAATTCTGTCCCATTGCTCTATATCTGTTTTTATTCTAATAACATGCTTACTTGGTTGCCAACAAAATAGTTTGAAGTCAGAAAGAAAAACTTCTATTTTTGTTATTTTTTTCTCATTGAATTTTTTGTGAGATTTGAAAGTTGTAATATACAGAAACTAGTATTCGATCATAAGCAATTCTCCAATAATGAGTAATGAACTCGCTTTAATATTTTAATATAAATGCATTGAAGATCATTTTTATTTTCCTAAATTTCTTTTTTCTGTGCTTCTTAATTTTTATTTAATTCAAAACAAAGTACCTCAAACTGATGACTGTAATTTATTTACCATAAACATAAATGTAGTCTAGTAGTTAGAGACAGGAATTCTAAGAACAAGATATTTGCAGGGTCGGGACATCTCTAAAACTTATAAAGAAAATTCATTTTCTTCTGAGTTTTTAGTGTTTTGTAGCACCCTTTTGTATTCCTTTGCTTTCAGCTGTATAAATCCCATCTTACCTGATATTTTCATAGTCACATGACATTTTGTAGTTTCCAACATAAACTCTATTTAAAAAAAATCACTTTCTGTAGCTTGATTACATTAGCATTGAAAATAATGGTGCCAAAATATATATTGATGGCAACTTTTATCCTAAAAATCAGTAGAAGTAATAGATAATCAAACTCCTTAATGCAGGTTGCTATAAGCATCCTGGGTTCAAATGAATAAAAGTTGTACTGAAATTATCGTTTTGGGATTTCCAATATATATTTATCAGATAAATTATTGACTCTTCTTTATGACTTCCAGCTTATATGTCTTAAATGTCTAAGAATTCTAGAAGTTCTGTTGATAATTATCTTTTAGGAAACAGGTTTTCATGCTTACAAAGAGGAAAAATAAATTAGTGCACATTTAATAAAGAATTATAAGAATAAGTAATGGCATAAGAGAAGTAGAGATTCAAAGGCCTTCAAAGTCGAAGTGATTAAAAGTTGGATCCTGGCCCTCTTGTTTAAATTGCATGAGTTATAAATTATATTGTCTCAGATGGTAGACATAAAAATAAAATTAAATAGCATGGTCAGAGTTATTGATCATGCTTACCTTTCATTGTATAGTTTATTTTCCATAAGAACAAGTGAAGTGAAGTAATATACATAAGAGAGAAATAGATTGAGTTCATATAATCCATTACCACATAATAACTTAGTCTTGAAAATGGAGTTCTGTCACAATTTTTTATCTCTATTATTGTGACAAGAAAGCAATCCGAGGTAATATATAAATAAAACATGCTTACATAAATGTATATAAATTCCACAAAATATAATATGCAATGATATTTGAATGTCATGTATTTTTCAAGTGTTTGGAAACATTTCCCCTAAAGTATGAAAATGTAAAAATAATTTCTAGTTCACTCTTTGCCAATCTAGGATTTATATCACTATGGAATATCCTTAAGACGTATGGACAATATGTTTGGTTTATGTTAATAATGACTCTTTCTAATGGTATATTTTATTTGTCATTCACAAAGTATAGGCTGTGTTCTAATTCCTTTGATAATACATTAACTTATTTAAGATTTACAAGAATATGGTTGTTCTTTTTACTTAGATAATGAATAAACTCAGGATTTAATAGCTATGTAATTTCCTCCTCAGTTCTTATTTTTATTTTAGTTTTTGGGTCACACCCAGCTAGAACTCAGTGATTATTCCTGGCTCTGCACTCAGAAATCAGTCCTGTCAGGATCAGGGGACCATATAAAATGCCAGGGATCAAGCCCAGGTTGGCTGAGTGCAAGGCAAGAAACCCTATCTGCTATGCTATTGCTATGGCTCCAGCACTCAGTTCTTTTTCAGAGAGATTATTCTCAACTATCTTTATCATAGTTGTCCCTTCGCAGCCCTAACTGCACTCCCCCATTTTTTGTGGCAAACTTGCTACCATGAATTGGTTCTTATGTCTATTGTCTTTGGATATGATTACCATACTAGCATTTTTCAATACACCACAAAAGAGCATGATCATACTATCTCTAATCCTCTCCCTCTGACTTTGCTAAACATAAAACTTTCCATAACCAGCCATGTATAAGCAAATTTCATGACTTATTTTTTTTTCCTAACAGCTGTGCTGTATCCCATTGTATACCAGGCTTTCTTTATCCACTCAATTGCTGTCAGGCACTGAGTTGTTTCCAAATTCTAGCTATTGTGAATAGTGCTGATGAATATAGGAATGCAGAAGCCCTTTCAGCATTATGCCCCACAGGTTATATTACTAGATGCAAATATTGTATAGTTTTTAAAAAGTATCAGTATCCTACCAGCAGGGAATGAAAGTCCCTTTCTTCCTGCATCTGTGCCAGCACTAGTTATTCTTGTTCTTTTTGATGTCTGAGAGTATCTGTGGTGTGAGAGGATACATCATTGTTGTTTTGGTTTGCATCTTTCTGATGATTAATGATGTGGGACAATTTTTCAAGTGCCTTTTGGACATCTGTATTCTTTGAAGAAGTTGCTGTCTGTATTTTCCTATTTTTATATGGGGTTAATAGCTTCTTTCATACTGTGGACAGTGCATCCCAATCACTGTTCACTAATGTAGATAGTATTCTAGTCAGTTTCCTTTGAGGTGCAGAAAAGTCTTAGTTTTACTTAATTCCATTTGTTTGTTTTTGCTAATAATTTCTTGGTCAGTGTTTCATCTTTGACGGTGTTGTTAGTGCCAGTGTTGTGGAGTGTTCTACCTACATTTTCCTCTATGAACCTTATGGTTTTAGTTCTGATATGAAGGTTTTAATTCATTTAGATATAATTTCTGTGCGTGGTGTTAAAAGAAAGGCTTGAGTTCATTCTTTTGCATGAAGCTGACCAGTTTTCCCAACACTACTTATATTTTAAATATATTTTGTTTAACCACCATGATTACAAACATGATTTTAGTTGGGTTTCAGTCAATTTCAGTAATAAAATGAAAAACCCCCTTCACCAGTGTAACCTTCCCACCACCAATGCCCCCCCCCCCAACTCTCTTTTATCCCAGCCCCTCTGCCTGTATTCAAGGCAGGAATTTTACTTCTCTCACTCATTAACATTGTCATGGTAGTTGGTAGTAGAGTTATTTCTCTAACTGCACTCACCCCTTTTTGTAGTGAGCTTCATATCACGAGCCGATCCTTCAGGCCTTCATCTCTATTGTCTGTGGACATTATTGCAAGAAAGTCTTTTAATTTTCTTAAAATCCATAGATGAGTGAGACTATTCTGTGTCTCTCTTTGCCTCTGACTTATTTCACTCAACATGATAGTTTCCATGTCCATGAATGCATAGGAAAATTTCATGACTTCATCTCTCCTGATGGCTGCATAATATTGCATTGTGTATATATACCACAGTCTCTTAAGTCATTCATCTATTGAAGGACATATGGGTTATTTCCAGATTCTGGCTATTTTAAATAGTGCTGCAATGAATATAGATGTGAGGAAGGATTTTTTTATTGCAATTTTGTGTTCCTAGGATTTATTTCTAGGAGTGGTATAACTGGATCAAATGGAAGCTCAATTTCCAGTTTTTGAAGGAATCTCCATATCCTTTAACATAAAGACTGGACTAAATATCTGGCTTTCTTACTAGTGGTGAATGAGAGTTTCTTTCTCTCCACATCCCCTCCAGCACTAATTATTCTTGTTCTTTGTGATGTGTGCCAATCTCTGTGGCATGAAATGGAACCTCATTGTTGTTTTGATTTGCATCTCCCTGATGATCACTGATGAGAAGCATTTATTTTCATGTGCCTTTTGGCCATTTATATTTCTTCTTTGCAAATTTTTCATTTCTTCTCCCCATTTTTGATGAAGTTAGATTTTTTTGTTAAGCTCTATCAATAACTTTATATTTTCAATATTAGCCCCCTATCTGATGGATATTGGGTGAATAGTTTCTCTCATTCTGTGCATGGCTTTTTTTTTTATTCTACTCACTATTTTCTTTGAGGTGCAGAAGCTTCTTAGCTTAATATAGTCCCATGTGTTTATCTCTGCTTCCACTTGTATGGAGAGTGTTATTTTCTTCTTGAAGATACCTTTAGTCTCAATGTCATGGAGTGTTTTACCTACGTGATGTTGTATATACCTTATGGTTTTGGGTTTGATATCAAGTTCTTTAATCCATTTGGATTTGACCTTTGTGCATGGTGTTAGATGGAATTCTGAGTTTGCTTTTTTGCAAGTGGTTGACTAATTGTCCCAACACCACTTGTTAAAGAGGCTTTCCATGCTACATTTTGCATTTATTGCCCCATTATCAAAGATTAATTAATTGTATGTCTAGGGATCATTCTCTGAAGACTCAAGTCTATTCCAAATATCTGGGGGTCTGTCTTTATTCCAATACCATGCTGTTTTAATGACTATAGCTTTGTAACACAGTTTAAAGTTGGGGAAATTGATGCCTCTTATATTCCTTTTCCCCACGGTTTCTCTAGGTATTCACTGGCCAACACCACTTATTGAAAAGGTTTGTTGCTCAACTTTGTAATTTTTGCTTCTTTATCAAGTATTCATTGAACAGATACCTGAGGATATGTCTCAGGATATTCATGTCTATTCTATTGATCTGATAATATATCTTGATACCAATATCATGCAGTTTTAATAACTACCACTTTATAATATTTATTTAGAAGAAATGTAATTTAAAGTTGAGAAAAGTGTTGACTTCAATCTTCTTTTTCTCAAGTATTGCTTTAGCTACTCATGGACGTTTACTCATATTAATAAGTAAAATGTATATTAATTATTATGAATATTAGAAGTATTTAATTTATTTCATTAAAAAATATTGAAGATATCCTTATAGGGATCATATTTAACTTGTACAGTGCTTTGAGAAGTATGGCCATTTTAATGATGTTAATTCTCCCTATACAGGATTCCAATTGCTTGTGTACTATTATTTTTATAAAGCAGTGTTTTATTTTTCATTTTATTTTTATAAGTCTTTCAAATCTTGGTTAAATTGATTAAATATTTTTTCTTCTCCTTAATTATTTTTGTGAAGAAAACCATACATTTACATATTAACTTTGTAACCTAAAATTTTACTGTACAGATCTATTATTTCTGGATATCTTTTATAGATTCTCTATGATTTATAGAGTATATTTTCCTCAACAAATAGTGAGAGTTTGACTTCTTCCTTTCCTATCTGAAGGTGCTTGATACCTTTTCTTGCCTAATTCAAATGCAATTATTTCCAGTACTAAATTGAATAGAAATTGTGAAGTAGGCAATCTTGTCTTGCCCCAATTATTAAATAAAAGTGTTTTAGTTTTTTGACCATTGAGTATAGTGTTTTCCATGGGTTTGTGGTAAAAGGATTTGACTATATTGAAGAATGTTCCTTCAAGTTTTATTATTTCTATAATTTTTTAATCAATAGATGTTGGATCTTGTCAAATGTCTTCTCTGCAACTATTGATATGGTCATACGATTTTTCTTTTTTCTTTTAATGATATTGTTATTATATTGATTGATTTGCATATGTTAATCCATTCTTGTATCTCTGAAATAAATCCTACTTGGTTGTGGTTTTTGGTGTATGAGCTTTTTGATAACTTGTTAGAATGTATTATGTTGAGAATATTTTCATCTTTTTTCATGAAGATTATCGGCCTATAATTCTCTTTTGTGGTCTCTCTCTCTCTGCATTTAATATCAGGATGATAGGTTCATAAAAACACTTTGGGAGTGTTTCCATTTCTTTAATTTCCTGGAAGAGCCTAAAAAGAATGAACAGTAGGTTCTCTTTAAAGGTTTGAATAAATTCACTAGTGAATCTATCTGAACCTTGGCTTTGTTTTTTTGTTTTGTTTTGTTTTGTTTTGTTTTGGAAGCCTTTTGATTAGTGCTTAGATTTCCTGAATAATGGTAGGTCTGTTCAGTATTTTATGTCATCTTGGTTAAACCTTGGGAGGTCATAGGAATTTAAAAATTATCCATTTCCTCTAAGTTCTCTTATTTTGTGTCATAAATATTTTCAAATACTCTGATTAACCTTTGAATTTCTGTAGTTTCTCTGTGACAGCCCCTCATGTAATATTTGATTTTTTATTAGTGTTCTTTTTCTTTGTGAGTCGTACTATTGGTTTATTGATATTGTTTAATTTTTTCAAGAGCAAACTCTGCTTTCATTGATATTTTGGGTTGTCTTTTTGGTTTCCATTTCATTAATTTCTGCTTTAAATTTTATTGATTTCTTTTCTCCTTGCTTTTGGCTTATTTTACTGGTTGTTTTCTAATTGTGCTGTTAAGTTATTTATGTCAACCCTTTCTTCCTGATGAATTCTTGCAAACATATTTTCTTAATATTGCTTTTGTTATATCCACAAATTTCTGGTAAAATGTGTCTTCATTCTCAATGGTTTCCAGGAATCTTTTGATTTTCTTTATGCTTTTATCTTTGATCTACTGGCTGTTTAGTAGTGAGCTATTTAATTTTCAGGTGTTAAATTTCTTTCTTTCTTTCTTTCTGTTCATAAATAATTTCTATTTTCAGTGAATCATGCCTTGAGAAGATAATTGATATAATTTCATTAAACTTGATTTTATGAAGATCTGTTTTGTGACCCAGTATATGGTCTATCTTGGATAATGTCCTACATGCATTGAGGAAGAATATGTATTCCAGCTATCTGGGATGAAAATCCATATGCATGTATGTATAAATTTTGTATGTATAAATAAAAATATGTATAATACTAACAACCTACTTAAAAATATATCCCTATTGAGTTTTAGTTTAGTTGTTCTAGCAAAAGGTCACAGAACCTTGTTGAAGTCTTCAATTACTATTGTGTTGTTATTGATATCTTTTATCAATTCTTTTGTCATTTTTTTAATTTTCTGGCCCCTCATTGAATTCATATATGTTTAGGAATGTGATTTCTTGCTTATGTATATATCACTTGATTATCAAGAAATCCCTTTCTGTCTCATAACTTTTAAGTCTCAAGTCTATGTTTTCTTATATTATTATGACCATCCCAGCCTATTTATGGGAATTGCTTGCTTGAAGGTATTTAATCCTTTGGCCCAAAATCCGTTTGCTCTGACTATTAATATATGTTTCTTGCACTCTTGAGAATGTTGGATTTAATTATCTGAACCATTTTGCCACTCATTATTTCTTAATTGGTATATTTAGTCTATTGTCATTGAACGAGATCATTGCCATGCAATTTTTATAGTAGTTTGTGGGATTCATTTTGCCTATTGCACCACCTTTAGTTCTCTTTTTTTATTAATATCTTTATTTAAATGCCTTGATTACAAATATGATTGTAGTTGGGTTTCAGTCATGTAAAGAACACCCTCCTCTTCTCCAGTGCAACATTCCCATCACCAATGTCCCAAATCTCCCTCCTTCCCACCTCAGCCTCATCTGTATTCTAGACAGGCTTTCTACTTTGCTCATTCATTCACTAGTTTTTCTCTTAAAGGTGGATTTGTGTCTATAAAATTTTCGAGCTGATGTTTTTCTGTGAAGCTGTTACTTCAGACCTGAATAAGAGTCTTTCTGGGTGATGTAATCTTACTGTATTCATTGTGTTTTTTATGAATAATTTATTTTTAAGATAACATTAATTTAAAATAATTAATTTTATATGCTTTAAGAATTATAATGTAATCAGACTTCACCCACCCCAAAATATCAATATATCTACACCATATACATTGAACTCTCTCAAGCTATTCCAACATCTTCATACACCCTCAATTCTGTAATAAGCCTAAAGAATTTATTAAAGGTTTATTTTCTTTGGAAACTATTTATTTCTTTTTTTCATATGCCACATGAGTTATATAATTTAGAATATATCAGACTTATTTTCACAATTTGTCTTTTTTAATCACTGAGTACTTTTCTTTCATATATATGTATATTTATGTATGATTATATGCATATGAATAATTATCTATCTCACATATTTATATATTCACTGAATAATATTCATTTACTATCTACTATACTCTTTGACTGGATGATAGATATCTAAGTGTGTCATTAGTAAAGCACATATTAGTTCCAGTTTTAATGATATTTGAGAAATTTTCTTTTTTTTTTTTTTTTTTGGTTTTTGGGCCACACCCGGTGACGCTCAGGGGTTACTCCTGGCTATGCGCTCAGAAGTCGCTCCTGGCGAGGGGGACCATATGGGACACCGGGGGAATCGAACCGCGGTCCATCCAAGGCTAGCGCAGGCAAGGCAGGCACCTTACCTTTAGCGCCACCGCCCGGCCCCTTTGAGAAATTTTCATACAATTTTCTATAGAGACTGTATGAGATGACATACCCTTCACAGTCAATGAAAGTACAATTACTACATATACCCACAAATACCATTTGTTTGATGCTTTTGACATAGAGTGTTCTTGCTAGTATGATATAATATGTTTAATTTTTTTTCTAAAAGTCAGTGTGGTAGGCATTTTAATTTTTAATCCTTGTGTCTTCTTTGGAATGCCCATTTTTCTGCTCATCCTTTTCCACATTTTTAAAGTTGCCACTTTTGTTAAATTTCATAGTTTTTGTATAATGATGAATATTTTTTCATTCAGTGAATATTTTATTGTTTTGTGGTAGTTTCTTTTCAAAAGAAGTTTTCAATTTGATGTAATTACAATGGTTATTTTCTTGTTTTTTTTGTTTTGTTTTGTTTTGTTTTGTTTTTTGCCCTCATTGATGGAGTTGAATCCTTGAAGACATGAAATCAATTGTTTATCCCTCTTGAGTTAACTTCTGTTCATAGTATAGGAAACTTATTCAATTTTTTTTGCATATGGTTCTGCAGTTTCCCCATAATTTACTACTTAGCCTTTCTCCTTTTATGGTTAGTCTGTCACAGATTAACTGTTCATATATCTAGACTCAATTCTAATCTATTTCTCTGAATATTTACTTTAATACCTAAACACAATTTTGGGTTTACTACATTTTTATAAGTACTTTACAGTATAATATATATTTAGTTTTAAAAATGATTCCTTCTATCTTTTATCTTAGCCATATTTGGGATATTTAGGGAGTTTTTGTTTACGTAGCACTTTTAGTTATGTTTTTTTCTCTGTCTTCTAAAATTGCCATTTGAATTTTGATAGGGATTACCTGAAATCTTTGAATGGGTTGAACAATGTTAATTCTTCTTATCCATGAACATAAAATATTAGTTACTCTTTCTGTGTCCTTCTTACTGTTATTACTTAATTTTACAGACCCAGGCATTTGCTTGTGGGGAGTATTATTATTACTATTTTTAATTTTCTTGCTTATAATGGGCTTGTTAATATTTTTCATATTGTCCTTATTCAATCATAACCAGTTACATATTCTTAAACATTTAATTTATCTTAGGTTATCTAAGATAATGGAATAAATTATTCATAGTAATAGTATGATGTTTTATGTTTCTATAATACCTATTAAATCTTATTTTGATTTCATTCTACTTAGGATTTTAATTGGTTTATTTTGTTTGTTTCTGGTTTTCTTTGTTTTTTTGGGAGGGTTGGGTCACACTCGGCTATGCTCAGGGGTTACTCCTGGCTTAAGAAATCACTCTTGGCAGGCTCGGTGTACCATATGGGATGCTAGGATTCGAACCACCATCCTTCTGCATGCAAGGCAAATGCTACCTCCATGCTATCTCTCTGGCACCTTTAATTGTTTTTAATTCATGAATTCTGTTGTTTTATTATTTCTACATATTATTCCAGCCAACCAGCTTTTTTGTGTTTCCATTTTTAATTTTATTATAATTATTTATATTTATTTTTATATTTTCAAGAAATGTTAAGAGTGTGTGAAAATACTCTATCAAACATTTGGTTAGATGGCTCAGTGTTAGGACTTCTTTGGCACAGTACTGTCGAAATCTATCAGGGCTAATTCCTATGGTGCTAAGAGGACCAGGTGGGAGTTGGAGAATCAAACTAAGGACTTTGTAACATGTGTCACTGAGCCCTAAACTATCTCTCTGGTTCATGCTTTAATATTCTTTTATTAAATCTTTACATCATTTTGATCATACTTTAACTTGTTTTTATTATATTCTTTTACTGACAGTCATGTTTTTCCTTAAATCCTTGAGATCAGATTGTAATGGATGTCGGAACATTGTATGACTGAAACTCAGCCATCAATAATTTTGAAACTGCACAGCTTATGATTATTTAATTAAAAATGTAAAAATATTATGGTAGATTTTTTTATTTGGCATTTTTCTTATTTCCTGGTGCAAGTTTACGTTCCCTCTTAGTATTATTTTTTTTCTGTGCCCCATCTGTTTTAATGACTCATGTCTGCATTCTCATTTGTTTCCAGACATTTCTTTATTGTGTCTTCTTTGATTTGATCCTTGACTCAATTGTTATTTAACATGTAGTTAAGTCTCCCAAAGTTCGAGATTTTTCCAGATTTGTTCACATGGTTGATTTCTGGTTTTATTCCATTTTGATCTAAAAAGATACTTGATATCATTTTAATCTTTCTTAGTTTATAAATACTTGTTTTGTATCCCAGCATGTGTTCTGTGCTTGAGAATGCTCTATGTATACTAGGAAAAGATGTGTTTTCAACATTTTTTGTCAGGGTGGCAAACCCTATAATATATGATCAACTCAACTCTTCCACATTCTCATTTAAGCCTTTTGTTTTTCTGTTGATTTTCATTTAGTTGATTCGTCAAAGATGGTGAGGGGTAGGGGCAGAAGAGATAGCATAGCGGTAGGGCATTTGCCTTGCACATGGCCAACCTGGGACAGATTGATTGATTCTCGGCATCTAATATGACACAGGGAACCTGCCAGGAGCGATTTCTGAGCAATGATCAAGGAGTAATTCCTGAGCTCCATTGGGTGTGGCCCACCCCTCCCTACAAAAAAACTAAAACAAATGGTGAGGTGTAAGTTAAAGTTCCAATTACTATTGTATTACTATTAATGTCTATATTCAGACCTCTTCGTAGTTATTTTATCTATTCATTTTGCAAATATGAATTAATGAGTGTAAATATCTCTTCAATTATTGATCCTTGAACCACATCATTTCCATCATTGTATCTTATTATATTTTTTAATTTGAAGTCTACCTTATATAAGTATGATTTTACTTTGATTTCCGGGCTATTGTATGTCTTTTTTTTTCCGGGCTATTGTATGTCTTTTTTTATTCCAAAGTATTACTTTGAGCCCATATTCATTATTAAAGTTTAACTGATTCTTCTGTCAAGAGAGGAAGGGTGTATTTTGTTTCCTGATTCATTTAGCCACTCTGTGATTTTACTGGTGGTACAGGCCATTGATGCTTAGAAAATTATTGATATAAATCAAGATTCTAGTTGTTTATGAATTTTTACGTCTCAAGCAATGGTTAAAGTCATTTTAAAGTAAACACTATGGTGCTGCTTCATCATATAGTGCCTGGGTCACTGGACCTTGTAGTTTCAGGAGAGCTCCAAGTTTGTATAATAATTACTTTGTGGGGAGCATGCATTTCAGAACTGGAACTGGGGCCAGCCACGTGCAAGGCATGTGCCTTATATTTTTTCACAGTCTCTCTGGTCTTCCTTATATTCTTTTTAAAACTTACTATAAATTTTTACATCTACTTTAAGAATGTGTTGTTTTTTCCTCAGGGGAAATGCTATAAATAAAATGGAGGGGAATCTTTTAATGAGTTTTTCAGAAAGAATAAAACGCTGAGGTAGCCCAAAGAGATGAGGACCACACTGCTTTGAGAAGCAGGTACTGAGAACTTTGGAGATGAAGAAACTGAGGCAGCACTGGGAGAAGGATGGACACCCTGAGAAAAGGAGAAACTTCAAAAAGAACCTAACGGTCATAAGAATATGAAAGAAACATCAGGAGTCCAAGTCCTTTAGTATTTCTTATAGAGCTGATTTATAGGCCATAGATTTCTTTTCTTATAGCTGGAGCAGGCACTAAAATTCTATTCCTCAAGCAGTCAAGGTTAAAAGTAAGAGACCAGAGATCAAGTGGCTAGATTCAGAAAAGACATAATATAGGGGAAAAGGGAGGAAGGCAGGGATGCACCAAGATGTGTCTCCTGAAGAAAAGTTTCTTTCTCCCTTTTTACCCTTTTAACAAAGGTGAAAGGGTAAATATTTTTTCCATTAGATTACAAGAATGTGGGCCATTAAAACGGGGGAAAGATGCTGGGATAATTATCCTCTGTTGTGTGGATCCTTGATATAAGAGGGCCTATATTTTTCAAGTTAATAGTTAACACCTAGGCCCCTATCATATGGATAATTTCCTTTTTTAGGGCTGTAATCCTAATCTCACTCTGCTTGGTTCCCTTTTTTCTTTAACACTTTGTTGTTTGGAAGTTTTTCATCCTTCCTTCAAATCCAATTAATAAACTAGTTGACTAGAGTATTTTTGATTCAAGACATTTTTTGTTTTTGTTTTTGGTTTTGGTTTTGGTTTTGGGCCACACCCAGTGATGCTCAGGGTTACTCCTGGCAAATTGTTCCTGGCTTGGGGGACCATATGGGACACTGGGGATCAAACCGAGGTCTGTCTTGGGTTGTTCAAGGCAAATGCCTGACCACTGTGCTGGTGCTCCGGACCTCTAGATATTTAATTTTCAATATTTGTTGATAGCTCGTGCCATTTCTTTCTGGCTTGTAGCATTTTAGTTGAGAAATCTTTGTCTTTTGGACTTCCTTTATACATGATGGGTTCTTTCATCTTGCAGATTTTAGTATTCTATCTCTGATCAACTAAATTCAAGAAGAACCTGGAGATTTAGTGCTGCTCAGATCCTAAAGTACTAGGGGCCATAAGTGTTATCCTGATGATTCCTTTGTTTGTTATGTTTTGTTTATTTGTCTGTTTTTGGGCCACACCCAGCAGTGTTCAGGGGTAACTCCTGTTTATGGGCTCAGAAATTGCTCCTGGCAGGCTCAGGGGATAGGGACCATATGAGATGCTAGTGATCGAACCCAGGTCCATCCCAGGTTGGCAGTGTGCTGCATGCAAGGCAAATGCCCTACCACTGTACTATCACTTTGGCCCGACCTTTTTTTTTTTTTTTTTTGGTATTTTGAGCCACACCCGTTTGACACACAGGGGTTATTCCTGGCTATGAAACTCAAAAATTGTTCCTGACTTGGGGGACCATATGGGATGCTGGGGTATTTTTAAAAATATATATGATACTCAAGTATAAGCAGTTTTACCCTAAAAACTGGGAAACATTAGTGACTCATGTATAAGCCAAAGTGGAAAATGCAGCAGCCACTGATAAATTTCAAAAATAAAAATATATACCCAAAACAATTACAATAATTGAGGAATCAGTAAATAAATAAAAACTTGATTACAATTACTGTACATGATTGTTTGATATACTGTATACCTTTAACATACCACATTAAACCATAGTATTCAATGGTTACCTTAATAAAGTGAATAAATAAACCATTTAAGACAGTAAAGCATTGTAAATAAATCATTGTAAATAAAATAACCATTTTGTAAAATAGTTAAATAATGGAAAAATGGTTAAATAATGGTACAATGTAAAATAAAATAACCATTTGTAAAAAAAATGAACTATTGTAAATGGTTAAAAATCTTGAGTCCTATACTCCAAATCCCTTGATTATAAGAATTCAGGATTTATAAACATTTATTTATACAACTTCACTGCCGTAAGTTGGTTTTTCACTTCATTAAATGTGCCATTGAATATTGCAGGTTAAATAGTTCAGTGGCATACAGTTCAGTTCAGCAACCTACCTGTTCAGCTTAATCATATCTTGTGGACTGAGCTGAAGCACCGGCCCCTCCAGCAGATGGCAGATGACTGGAGACTATGTGCATTTGATTTGGTGCATGTACACCAAATCAAACAACCTGTATGACCCGAATATAAGCCGAAAAACTTGGCTTATATTCGAGTATTTAGGTAACTACTTTATTTAAGCACTATGGTTAAAGTTTGTTCATAACAGTTATTTATTTTTTCACAGTTACGAAGTTGTTCATGATTGAATTTCAGTGCACATTGGACATCAACAATATGCATTTCCACCGCCAATGTGCTCAGTTTCCCTCTCCCTCTCCTCTGCCTGCCTATGGGACATTTTTCTTCACTAATTTTCTCTCTCTTTTTCTCTCTTGCCCTCTCTCTCTCTTGCCTTTTTTACACTGTAGTTTGCAATATTGTTACTAAAGGGATATCATGCATAGCACTTTATGTTCTTTCATCATCCAGTTCTTGTCCAGGGATAATATCACTATCATACCAATATCATTGTCATAAGAGTCAGATATTTCCCTCAATTGAGGAAAGAGATACTGAAATCCAGGAAACTCAGAATTGTGAATAAAATAACTTTATTGATCAGTAGGACAATGCAAAGATAAGAATATTTTGCCACTATGATTTTATTTTATTCAAAGCTCTGAGTTTCCTGCATATCGGTATTTATTTTTTCCCACATTTTGGGGAAATACTTGACTAAATATTTATTTCTAAATAATTCATCTTTCTATTTTTAATTAATATCTTTATTTAAACACCTTGATTACAAATATGATTGTGGTTGGGTTTCAGTCAAGTAAAGAACACCCCCTACACCAGTGCAACATTCCCATCACCAATGTCCCCAAATCTCCCTCCTCCTCACTCCACCCCAGCCTGTACTCTAGACAGGCTTTCTACTTCCCTCATTCATTCTCATTGTTATGATAGTTCTCAATGTAGTTATTTCTCTAACTGTACTCATCACTCCTTGTGGTGAGCTTCATGCAGTGAGCTGGAACTTCCAGTCCTCCTCTCTTTTGTCTCTGAAAATTATTGCAAGAATGTCTTATATATTTTTTAAAACCCATAGTTGAGTGAGACTATTCTGAATCTATCTCTCTCCCTCTGACTTATTTTACTCAGAATAATAGATTTTATGTCCATCTTATATTTTTTAAACCCATAGTTGAGTGAGACTATTCTGAGTCTATCTCTCTCCTCTGACTTATTTTACTCAGAATAATAGATTTCATGTCCACCTTATATTTTTTTAAACCCATAGTTGAGTGAGACTATTCTGAGTCTATCTCTCTCCTCTGACTTATTTCACTCAGAATAATAGATTTCATGTCCATCTATGTATAGAAAAATTTCATGACCTCATCTCTCCAGATGGCTGCATAATATTCCATTTTGTATATGTACCACAGTTTCTTTAGCCATTCATCTGTTGAAGGGCATCTTGGCTGTTTCCAGAGTCTGGCTATTGTATAAAGTGCTGCAATTAATATAGGTGTGAGGAGGGGGTTTTTGTATTGTATTTTTCTGTTCTTAGGGCATATCCCTAGGAGTGGTATAGCTGGATTGTATGGGAGCTCAATTTCCAGTTTTTAGAGGAATCTCCATATTGCTTTTCATAAAAGTTGTTTATTTTTTATTTTGGGGCCACACCAGGTGATGCTCAGGAGACACTCCTGGTTATGCACTCATAAATCGCTCCTGGCTTGGGGGACCATATGGGATGCTGGTGGAATTGAACCCAGGTCCGTGGTGGGTCAGTGGCATGCAAGGCAAACACCCTACCACTGTGCCATCATTTCTGCTGCCCACCTTTCTATTTTTCTTTTCTAGAAACTATGATGCAAACTTTGTTCCTCTTCTTGCTGTCCCATAAATCCTTTATTTTATTATTAAAAATTCCTTTTGGATTTTCTATTTTTTTTAATGTTTTTGTCTACCTTGTCTTCATGCTTAAGGAGTTCGTTTTTGACTTCTGTCATATTTTTTTTTCTCTTTTTTGATTTTGGACCACACCAAGTGATGCTCAGGGGTTACTCCTGGCTATCACTCAGAAATCTCTCCTGGCTTCCTAGTTTGGGGGACCATATGGGATGCTGGGGTATTGACCTGCAGTCTGTCCTGGGTCAGCCACATGCAAGGCAAATGCCCTACCACTGCTCCATTGCTCCAGCCCCATCAGTTTTTCTATTTAATATCTCTATTGTATTTTTTTTATTCAACTAAGCATTCTTTAGCTCAATATTTTCTATTTGAATTTCATTCATTTTTTTTGTTCTTATTAAATTTCTTTTTCATTGATTTTCTTGACTCAGGGAGATTCACAATAATTGTCACTTTGAAGTCTTCAGGAAATTTGGAAGTGTTGAAATGTTTGCAGCTCTTTTCAGGCTTTGTTTTCCTCCCATTGTAGGTGACTTCATTAGTGCTGTTAAATCCTTTCATTTATTTTTTTAATATTATGCCTGGCAATAAGAGGATCTTAGAAATAGCTTCCAGATTTCAGCTTGGTGTACTGTGATAGGGTTATCAACCTGGCAATAGTCATACAAACAAGAGCTTTCCTTTTTATTTTTGCTTAAAAGGATTTTAGGATTGCTTAGTGTGCCTTGCAACAGATGAGTTTCCTGAATCTTTGACTAAAGCTGGTGTTGCAGGCATGGAGATCCAGAAATTGCCTCCAGTTGTGCTTTGCAATATGTCCCTTCCCCTATCCCGTAAGAAGATGTTCTCCTTTCTCCTCTACCAAAAAGTGCTCTTTCTCTTCACAGTTCATTGAGATTGCAGGTTCATTTCTACAATGAATCCAAGTTACAGTATAGGGTTTTCAATTATTGCAGGAAGCTGAATCACAGATTTTTTTCTACCTGTCTATTTTGGCCCTGTCTCTATCCAATCGATCTAATTTAATTAGAGATTTCTAAATTATATTGGATATTCCTGATTTAGGTCTTTTAAATTTGGTGTTGGCTTATTTATGTTCAAACATTAATGAGTTCTCTGGCATTATTTATGCTTAATTACTTTCCTAGGTTCCTTTTTTATTTTAAGACAGAACACGAGCATTTATGTGTATGCGTTCAAACATCAGAATTTTAGTTTACTCAAATACTTAAAATCAGACATGTGGAATATTTTCATGTTAATTTGTTTATAAAGAATACAATTTTAAAAATAAAGTTATTTGAAGAATACAGAAGAATGAACTTCAGCGTTGTCCTTTAATAAATAAAAGGAAAAAAATAAAGGATATTTTTTATACTATTCAGCAGCCATTAAGGATCATGTATCTTGGTTTTATGATTAAACTGACACTGATATATTACTTGTGATTATATGTGTAATTTGAATTAAATACTACAATTCAAAATAATGGTTATATGTACATAAAATAGATTAATAACTGAAAAGTAAGACTAATTGTAGAGTAGACAAATGAAAAAGACAAAAATTATGGGACACAAAAAAAAAAAAAAAAAAGAAAGGGGCCGGAGAGATAGCATGGAGGTAAGGCGTTTGCCTTTCATGCAGGAGGTCATCAGTTCGAATCCCGGCGCCCCATATGGTCCTCTGTGCCTGCCAGGAGCAATTTCTGAGCGTGGAGCCAGAAATAACCCCTGAGCACTGCCGGGTGTGACCCAAAAACCACACACACAAAAAAAAAAAAATTATGGGACACTAATAATGACTTCACAGGCTGTTGTAAATCTAGCTGCATAATGATGTAATAGTATGCTTCAAACTTAAAATTTTTTTAATACATTTAAATAAACTTTAATAAAATTCTGTGATCTGAATTGTGACTAAAATATTTAAACTATCAATAAATTCTATTTAACTTAACATAACTTGCTATTTATTCATGTACTGACTATAATATTTAAATAGTTCACAATAAATGCATGGAATAATTGGACTAAGATCTAATATATTTTTAGAATAATATGCAAAATGAAATATGCACTCACATATTCAGATAAACACATTTATACTCAGATATGACTCCAAAATAGTGTTATTTGTTTAAATCACTGACATTGAAGAAACTAAATCAGTTCACGTTCACCACACATATATGAGTGTGTATGTTTTTATGTAACTTATTCCTTTTCTTTTTTAAAAAATTTCAATTGCCTATTACAAAAAAAAACAGTAAACTGTTTATATGTCTCTCATTTTCTCTTCTATTTAAACATCTACATTAGGTTTTTCTTTTAAATATTTAATCAAATTTTTAAAAGTTTTATATCTTCTAGCCTTAATTGAGATTCAAAAATATGGAAATTGAGCTCCCATAAAATCCAGCTGTAACACTCCCAGGGTTATACCCTAGAGGAAAAAAAAAGCACAATACAAAAATGTCTTCTGCACACCTGTATTCATGGCAGTGCTGTTTACAATAGCTAGAATCTGGAAACAAACCAAATGCCCAATAACCGAGGAGTGGCTAAAGAAAATGTGGTACATCTATACTGTGGAATACTACACATATGTTAGAATAAATGAAGTCACGAAATTTGCTATACATGGATGGATTTGGAGACTATTGTATTGAGTGAAATAAATCAGAATAGTCTTACTCATCTGTAGAATTTAAGAAAAATAAAAGACAGTATTGTAATAATACTCAGAAATCATAGAAATGAGGGCTAGAAGGACCGGGCCATAATATGAAGCTTACTATAATGAATGGTTATTGCAGTTAGAGAAATAACTACACTAACAACTATCATGACAATGGTAGTAAGTGAGAAAAATAGAATGCCTTTCTCAAATACAGACAGTGGGTGAGGGAAAAGAAAGATGGGGACATTGGTGATGGGAAGGTTGTACTAGTGAAGGGGGTATTTTATTTTATAACTGAAACCCAACTACAAACATGTTTGTAATCATGGTATTTAAATAAAGATATTATAAAAATAAAAGATAAAATATAAAACTAAAAGTTTTATATTTTTAAAAATATTTTTCAACACGTAAATTTTCTTTCAGTATTTGGTATTATTCTCAGAAACTTCTAGGGTTTCATAGAGCTAAATTCCAGTAGTAAATAGGATTTGCATCAGTTAATTCTTAGACGTTACATATATTTACAGTAGAGGAAAATATATGTCAACCAAAATTTATTTAAGGTCAGTCAACATTTATTGACTCTAAGTTCTGTATGCAGAGATCTCATCATTGGGACCAAATTTACACAATTATTGAATACTGCTGAGAACCATGAAAGTCAGAAGACACATTTACTGAGCAATAAATTTAAGATGTAAGCTAATAATGTAGTTGAGAAGCTGAAGCCATATGTCCTGAGACATGTCACAAAGAAGAATAATGAGACATCTGATGAAGGAATTCAGGTCCCTTTGGAACTTTTTTGGCCCGTGTTTCTATGTATATAAAATTAGTAATATATGAAACTGGAGTTTTTCTCTTTTCACGAATGCCAAACATTGGATTAATATCTGCTTATGTTAAAGGTGTGTTTACTATAAAATTGGCATCTTAAGTTATCAGTCACTTACTAATTAGACTAGCTTCATTCTCTAAATATTAGTTTTAGTATAATGTTTTATACAAAAGTTTCAAAAACAATTGCATTTTATATATTTTAGAGATGTTTAATTTTTAACATGTAATTGGGGATTTTAGGAACTATTTGTAGAAAAATTATTGAGACACAAAAATAATATGTCCAGAATATAATTCATTTAGTAATGATTTCTAAAAAAGAAGAGTTAATTCAATACCCATATCTTGGGATATCACAAAGCTCATTTACAAATCTTAGTACTTATTAAATGGGATTCTAATGATATAACTGCAAAAACCATGGCAGTCACTCCTAATTTAGAAGTGGATTAAAGCTAATCCTCAACCCAATTGTATGCTTTTTCAACATATTAATGAATCAGTAATAATCCTGATAAAAATTATTTATCAAAAGAATAAATATGTGTATATATTTAGCCTCTACAAGTTACCAATAAGAACTTTTTGCTCAAATTACTTTAGATTTAAAACTGAATCTGTAGCAATTCATTATAGATCACTCTTTAGATTTTATAAATGTATGATAAAATGTTCTAACTTTCAAAATTTCAGGTTATGCATTAACAATATATGAATGAGACTGATGGAATAATAATACGGTAACTTAGAGCACCTGCCTTCAAATCCTTGATGTCATATCATGATCTGAGAGAGATCCTTGTAGCTCTTTAAGCCTGGCAGGTCTGCTGTCTGCAATCCTGAACTGCAGACTGGTGTGTGATCCCTGGTGAGCATAACTGAGTTTCTAATGAAAGGGCATAAAGCCTGTTGAGCACATGGGAACCCATAAGTAAAGAAACATGAATCTTGGTGAACACCCCGATTCTGTAGACAACTATTGCGACATAACTGTGGTGAATCCTTTAGTTATATGGGTAGTATAGCCAGGCTTGTGTGTGACACTGGTTAGATTAGAATATCTAAATAACTATGACAGAAAGGAAGAACAAGGAGAGTGCAAAACTAAACTAATATGTTAAAAAAATTCTGAATGGGCAAATAGGAATAGATGGTGAAAAAGATGGAAAATTGCATCTAAATACAAAGAGCAAGTTCTGAAACAATTCATTATTTTGTATAAAATTAATAACTGTCTTTTAAATCTTGTCTATGCTGAACAAGTTTAGCTGTCAATATTTACACATTATTGGATTAATGTACCCCTTGTCTACAAAGTACATTTATTGGAAAGGTGAGAAAAAAGTGACAGATAAAATAGTTACATGTTCTATTTTATGAAAAAAAAATCCTTAAAGTGGATAGACTATCACAAGCTTTAAGACATTTTGTTCACAATTTTTATATTTTTGCAAAAAAATGGTCAGAGTTCAATAGAATTGGATATCTTATTTTTATATGAAGATCAATCCTTTATACTTGTCAGATAGTTTTAGCTAGAAGCATGCCCATAGAAGTTTTTCAACACCAACAAATTAACATATTTTCTTGAAAACTTAATGTATGTGTACTTTTAAAATGTTGATGTGCACAACATTCCTAAAACTGGAGGTATATTTTTAACAGTGATGAATTATTAAGAAGTAAATTCATTTGTGTATATCGATGAGGAACAATTGATGATGATTTATCATCCTGTCTAAATGTCGCTGAGAAAATTTCAAGGTTCACTTTTAAAAGAAAAGAACAAAAGCATGTTAGAAGTTCTCCATAAAAATATGCTTTGCATCTGATATATTTGGAGAGTCTCCAAAACCACAATCAGATCTATCCCTCAGATCAATTTCTGGTGCTGATCTTACCATCAACTGGCTATCAATGATTTATATTCTCTTGACAAAAGCACAATGAGTCATCTTAATACTGTTCTTTGTGATTTACCATCAAAATTTTAAGCAGTTCTAGAAAACTGCAAAATTCTTTCTATGAAAGTTTCCATGAATAATTTTAACCCTGTTTTATTAAAAACAAAAAAAGAGAGAGACTTTTTAAGGATCAAGAAATCACCAAATGATGTAACAGCACATTTCTAAATGTTTAAAAACTTAAAGTATGCATGGCTAATAATCACTAATATAAATCCTATGTATATTAAAAAGTAAAACAACAATTCATGGGGTTAGTATTTTATGACTTGTCATTCATTTAATTTATCTAAGTAGATTAGGAAAATATTTTAAGTTTTCCTATCACTTTTACTTACTTGTGAATTAAAATATCACAAATATTTGTGGTGCTGGAAATTAAAACCAGGGATTCATATATGTAAGGTAAGTACTCTCCAGCTAAGCTATATCATCCCATTTATAAACTATTACAATAACTATAAAATATTAAATATTTTCTCTAGAATAGAAAAATAGCAAAAATAAAGAGATAGCTGTTCTATTTATGTCATCTTTCTTTGCAACTTTCCCTTGGCTATAATGTATGTTTTGTCAATATTCAAAGTTCATTAGTACATTTTTTTGTTTTACCTCAGAAATGGAGTAATCCTGGAAGCATTTTGTAGGTTGTGTAATAAAATGTTCAAAAACATGGAAGAAAACAGTTTAAATTTCAGTTGTCTCTTTTTGATCTCTAAGATATTTTCCTCATTTGTAATACTGGTTAATTGAATATTTAGTAAAATAAAAGAAGATACTTAAAACAGTACTTAATATATACGATATATAAATTAAGTGTAAGTCAATAATTATCTTTTAAATAAAGGTTTATTATTTTTTGTTTTCATTTAGCTAGAAATATTTGATAAATTCTTAGTATGTCATTATGCTGATGGGAAATTATTTACTCAACTAAAAGAAAGTAGCTAAAATTTATAAAATTTATCATTTTTATGTCCCATATTTTTAGTTATTTTTTTCTTTGCTACATACATAAAATAAAAATATAATGTTAGTACATGGAATGATTGCATGGATAAAAAGTAAGACACTTTAAAGTACAGTCAATAATGACTGTAAATATAAAGGCTACTTTTCACAATGGAGATGCTTTGGATCCAGCATTAGAAGTCTGCTTCTGAAATATTTTCAAGAGTATCATTTCTCTCTCTTTCTCTTATTGTCATACAAACTGTAACTTAGATTTAAATCTATCTTCTAATTATCTTGGAAACTAAAGCTCTCTTCTAAACACTCACTGTTATTTGTCATTTATTTTCTATTTTTTAATGGACACTCCTTAACCAAATTGTTATTTTTATACCAATAACTCTTTAATCCATCCATTTTATCCTATAAGTTAAAAACGCATTTTACGTGATAATGTAATATAAATTTATTATGCATTCCAAAAACTTGTAGCGGCTCTCTACACTTTGGGAAGTAGTATATTTTAAAGTTTTAAGGTTGACCTCTCAGATACTACATGAAATATTTCTTTGCCTCTTTACCATGAAAAGTCTTGACTTCCCTCCAGTTTTTTAGGAGACTCAGATTACCTTACTGAAGGTTAAAACTTCTCTCTCTCTCTTTCTCTCTCTCTTTCTCTCTCTCTTTCTCTCTCTTTCTCTCTCTCTTTCTCTCTCTCTTTCTCTCTCTCTTTCTCTCTCTCTTTCTCTCTCTCTCTCTCTCTCTCTCTCTCTCTCTCTCTCTCTCTCTCTCCCTCTCTCTCTCTCTCTCTCTCCCTCTCTCTTTATGAGTGGGGCACATCAAATGGCATTCTGGGGTTACTCCTGGGCTCTGTGCTCAGAAATTACTCCTCGCAATCTCCAGGGACCATATGGGATGCTGGGAATGGAACTTGGATCAGTCCTGGATGGGTCACATGCAAGGCAAACGCCCTACCACTGTGCTATCTCTCTGGACTCTTTCAGTTTCTTTTGTAATTCAGTAGGACTAAATGGGATCAAAAACCAAGAATGTGACATAACAATTCTGCTAAATGTGCTTAAAGAGAAGCATTGTGTCTTTCTTCATCACTTTCTCTTTCCAGATAGTTTGTTTATAAGGTTTAAGCAACACCATGATTTTGAACTCCTTAGGCAGGATGTTTAATTGTTTTGTTTTGTTTTATGTTACTGATTATTTTGAAACATTTGCTTAAAGAATTTAGTGTGTATTATTTTAGTGATAGAACATTCTGGAAATACTTGATATCACATAGTACATAGAATATGAATAAACCTTTACCATTTCAAGTAAAATGATGAAATTATAGTTAAAAGTAGCAGCCAAAGCAGATAAATGATTGATAATCAAAGTCATATAATCTAAAAATTGATAAATTGCTTTCGAATTTTGTGATCCTATTAAAAAGACAGAGAAGAAAGATACCTTGCCAATTATATAAATTCTGGATTCAGCATGGAGTATTTTTTGTGGTAACAAATTAAATATAAGTGGTAATATTATGCTGTTATACTTCTAACCACTAAAAGAAGCAGAAAATAGTCTAAATCTTTTCACTTATCAGAGCTGATACAAATCATCATCTGCTCATAGCAAAAAGAATAAGACTGATAGGATAAATAGTCTTACTCTAGGAAATATCTGTAATTTATCCTTGGTTAGGTAAATAATTAGGGTTTTGATTCATGTGATCACTGATCTTTGAGTTAAACTCTGTATTGTACTTCTTTACTTACATTTTCAAAGTAGCAGAGTTATCTCTAACTTTTGATGCGATAACTTTAGAAGTATTTTAATCAAGTAAAATCATTCTCATAAAATGTTTAAAAGATGTAAAATGATCAGACTCTGTAATGAATAATGTGTTCATTGATCCATAAAGACCTTTGAGATTAAGTCATTAGTGCTTGTAGATATTCCCTTTCTACAATTTATCTTTTCTAAATTATATGGTCAAAAATGCAATTTTGATCATTTTTTTTAGTCTAAGTGTGGTGATTGAGAGTCACTCTTAGTAGCATCAGAAGAAACATGTGGTGCTGGAATTGAATCTGTGATGGTGTGCAAAACACATACTCCGAACTTTTGAGCTATATCCCTAACCTTGAAAAGAATTAATTTTTGGTTCAATAGATATATGAAAAAAATTTTGATTAGTTTCTTTTTCTTGCTCACTTAGAAGAAAAGCTCTTGGTAGACACTTCTGTGCATTTGGTCTTTCATGTTATGCTATCAAAAAAAATGAGCAGGGATGAAGTTATTCAAAAATGTAGGGCTGGTACAGCAGGTAGGGTGCTGCCTTATATGCAGCTAATTTACATTCACTCCCTGGCACTCATATCATCTCCTAGGCCCCACAAGAGTACATCCTGAGAACAGAGCCATGAATAATCCCTGAACATTTCTTGGTGTGACCCCAAAACAGAGTAACAAAACAAAACAAAAAAAATATTTTATTTTTCAACTCCTCATAAAAATAAACTAAACTGAGTTTGAGATGAAAATACACTTAGAAATTTTGGAAGTTTCCATTCTTCTGAGAGAGATTGAGTTTTATTCTCATAGTTTATAGTGGAGGCTCCAGACACTGGGTACAGAAGTAGTTTAATGAGACAGATATCCCCCTAGTGAATGCACAACTGAATTGGTGAAGTTTGTGGACTTTCCCAGTAACCAGATTTTTTATATCTTTATCTCTGACTCTTAATGAGTTTTCAAAAATGTGCAGTTAAGCTTCTTATAGCATATATAAGGGATGTTCACTATGGTATAGTCTGTGTTCTACTCAACTCTATAAACACACAGTAGATAATAATTTGACAATAAGGTTCTTTGTCCAATAGCTAAAATATAATGGTAACCTAAGTAATATGATAAGAACCTTCAAACCTGAGTTTCTGCCTTAGAGTGAATATGTAGCCTTTGAAGTAAGTGTTCATGGATAGATTCGAGATTTATCTGATTATTTCTGGTTTACAACATCTAATCTCCATATATTTTATGAAAGACATATAGTTTTAACTCTCATTCTGTTTCTTTATTTAATTTTATGTTCATAATTTATTTATTTATTTTAATAATATATTTAAGCACATGATTCTGAACATGATTATAGTTGGGTTTCAGTCACAAGAACACCCCCCCTTCACAAGTGCAACATTCCCACCACCAATCACCCCATAAGTCAGCTAATGGACAAAATGATTTTTTCTTTAGTATCTGTAATGTTGAGTAAAAACTAAGACATTTTTTTATGTCTTAAAAAATGTGATATAACAATTTTGCTAAATGTGCTTAAAGAGAAGCATTGTGTCTTTCTTCATCACTTTCTCTTTCCAGATAGTTTGTTTATAAGAAGGTTTAAGCAACACCATAATTTTGAACTCCTGAGGTAGGATGTTTAATTGTTTTGTTTTGTTTTATGTTACTGATTATTTTGAACCATTTGCTTACAGAATTTAGTGTGTATTATTTTAGTGATAGAACATTCTGGAAATACTTGATATCACATAGTACATTAGAATATGAATAAATCTCATATAATTGGAACTCATATGGTTGGAACTACCAGTTTTTAGAGACAGATGTGATGACTTTAACCTATAACTTACTTCTAATTAATCATATCTAAAGCAGTTAAAATACCTGCTCTTAGATTTCTTATGACTTATTTTCCAATATTTATTTTTATATTTTACTACTTATGTTATAGAAATAACTGAACAGTGCAACATTTCACACATATAAATATGTTTTATAAATTAGTAAAACATACCTGAAAAATATCACGATTTATTTTTTACAGGAAAATGAATACTAAAGTTGAAAAGATGCTGCTCTTTTCTCTGAGCACAAAAAATACCCATAATAGTTTAGATATTGGATTCGAGTTATTGAAATATCCTGGTCTGGTCTGAAATCAAGGATGTTGTTAAGCGGTAAAGAACAAACTTTGCATGCATAGGAAACCTGGGTTCGATTCCCTAACTCTCTCTCTCTCTCTCTCTCTCTCTCTCTCTCTCTCTCTCTCTCTCTCTCTCTCTCTCTCTATCTCTATCTCTTTTCCACTCTCCCTCTCTCTCTCACACATACACACAGGAGGAGAGAGAAAGGGTAAAATATTTCTAGTATTGGATTCTTTTTTGTATAGTATTTTACTTTTGTTTTTATTTTGGTTTGTTTTGGGTCACACCCAGTGATGCTCAGTACTTACTCCTGGCTCTGCACTTGTGAGTTTTGAGTACCATAAGGGAAGCCAGGAATAGAACCTGAGTCAGCTACAAACTTCTAGAATTAAAATAAACAGTTTCTAAGTTTAGTACATATGGATGATGAAATGAAACACCTGAGGACAATAATTTATAGACATTGTCCTAATAAATTTATAAAAAAAACAAGTATGAAAGAATGTGTATTTGTAGAATAACCAATTATAAAACATGGAAATGAAAGAAAGACACAAATATAAAGAAATCATGAAATTCTTGAAAAAAAATTCAGGCGAGATGAACAATGTAATATGAATAAAATGAGACTGTCATTAAGATAAAGGAGAATTGGAGAAACAGAAATAACTTATCAGGGAAATATGACTTACACCTTTTATTCATTCTCACCCTCTAAAATTTATGAAAATTAGCTCAAAATTCACCAATAACCACTAAGAGCAAAATTTTACAGCTCCTAAAGGGAGATATTAAAAAACTGTATTTGAGTTCATGGTACAACCAAAGATTTCTTCTTAAGACACTGAAGGTACAACCCACAAAACACTCTATATAAATTGAAGTTGGCAAAATTAAAAATATACACTTGATGAAAGATTTAAGTGGAAAAGAAAAGGACCGGGGAAAGTAGTAAGCAGGAAAGTTGCTTACCTTGTCAATCCTAAGCACCCCAGGTGGTTCCCCAGGGCCTGTCATAGGTGATTCAGGAGTAAGTGCTGAGCACCTCTAAATGTGGTTAGCAGAATTTAAAAATTAATATAGAATAAATTAAAATAAAAGCCAGTCTATTAACTCTAATAACGTCCTTCTGAAATTTAAATCTGATAAAGTACTAGTGCCAATAAGAATAAAATAACCCAATTAAAATAATTTAAAACTATACTTGAGTTGTACCAATCAATTAATTTTTTATAAATTGGGAATGGACAAGTTTTAAGTGATATTAATGTCCCAAACAGCAAAACTATATTAGCAATTAATATTCCTATTTAAAAGTAATACATTGTCATCTCTTTTTACCCAAATTGCTGGAACTTGACAGAGTTTAGGTTTTGCATGAAGCCAGGAATCTTGAGGTACGCTACCCAAACATGTCAATGCAGCTCAAGGATAAAGGCTTCTTCTATTTCTCTGAAGCAACTATAGTGCATATAAATGAAGTTAGGCTATTGCCTCATGTTCAAGGGTTTAATCCTTAGTATTCAATATTTTAGGTGGAAAGATAAAAATTTTAGGGGAGTCTAGCAGGAGGGGGTTTGGCAGGCCACCGCCATGCCGGAGGCCTTCCTAACCAGGCCTAGTGGGGGTGCGGGACTTGGGTAACCCCAGCACCCCTCTATCACCTTGCTCCAGATCTCTAGGGTTTCCCCAGGCCACATGCCTGGGCAAGCCGTTGAGTTGGGCCCCTTGGTGGAGCTTTAAGTTAGCCTAGGCTTTCCCCCATCATCCATTCAGCTCCTTAGGGAGGGTCTGGGTGGGGCCCTGAACTTCTGGCCTCCCAGCTTCTTGAAGGATATCTCCTTCCTGGGAGCTGGGAGTCTAGCAGGAGGGGGTTTGGCAGCTACTGCCATGCCGGAGGCCTTCCTAACCAGGCCTAGTGGGGGTGCGGGACTTGGGTAACCCCAGCACCCCTCTACCACCTTGCTCCAGATCTCCAGGGTTCTTGAAGTCACTGGTAATCTCTGTCCAGTCTATATTTTCAAAATCGCGCGGGGGCTATTGCACAAGAAACATTAGTAGTACTCACTATCATTGAATTATGTTTTTATGTATGCAGAATGTCCGTTTTGTACTCTGCCCTTTTGCATACCCCTTCATAAGATCATATTTCTCTTTAACTTCCTTAACTCCTATCATCATTACTCCTCATTTACCCTTTCTAACTTAAATACTGTAGAGTCCTAAGTCACAGACCAAAATGGTGCCCTGGAGTTAACACCCACCCAAAAATTTTAAAAGGCATAAAAGGGACACTTAAGTCTCTTCAACATTTTATGTGTGTTTTCTTTGACGGCTATAACTTTTGCTGAATATTTTCTTATACAGTGATGATCCCCCCCCCCCCATGTTTTTTATCTTCTCTTTGTGACCTGCTCAACATGAAATTCGGTGTGAAAAAATCCCTCAGTTTAATGCTTATGTTTGAACCAAGTCATGGGTATTGTTGGAAATGTTCTTACGCCCCCATATATCTGATAGCACCACGTGGCTTTATTTCTTGTTTGCTTAGGCACACTAAAACGAGAAAATACTATAAATACCAATAAGTTCTTATCTAATAGAGATAGGAACACACAAATCTTGTAGTGCAATGAGAACTTACACCCTGAACATTGACATTAAGACCTGGTACAGGCCTCAGAAGAATGGGCATTCTCCATTCACCCCTGATCTAGAGAAGACATCTACAAAACATCCAAGGTTGTATATAACATCACCTGGAGGCATTCCTCTACCAGGGAAGACCCTACAGCTGCTCTGACATCGATCTACTCATAAAAGACTTCCCTTAACACTAAGACAACTTAACAAAAGCAATGACCTGCTTACTGGACAGGGCTTGCTGTATTGCCCCTTAATTGTGAGGTTTGTCTAAAACATCACCTGGAAGCAATCCTCTACCACAGAAGACCCTACCACTGCTCAGAGAGCGTCCTGCTGAAAAGAGACTTCCCTTATCAATGACCTGCTTACAGGACAGGGCTTCCTGCATTGCCCTTTCATGGTGAGGTGAAACGAGAAGACACTCCACATCATGACTTCAATTTAGGATATGCAGATTCCAGAATCTTTAATACAGAAACATGATACCAACAACAGAGACTGTGTGAAAAGTGTGTTGGCACTATGGACAATGTCTTGGATCAGACGATAACTTGCCTGAAGCCTAGAGTTGGTCTTATGCCAGGAAACTTCAGGGGTAGGATCTCTTTGTATTTAGGCCAAGGTTATTCCTTTCCATGCCTCTCATATTTGGTGGGTCTATGCAAACAACAATTGCCACTCTAACACCATTTTTACTGTGCTCCTTTGACTCTAATCCTTAAAATGCACCCACTTAAAATTTGAGGTTAAATGCACCCACTTAAAATTTGAGGTTAACTTAAGCTAATATGCATGTACATGGAAATGTAAAAAATACTATGCCTCTAATGTTTAAGGAGTTATGTAAGTTTTATGGCTTTAGATTGCCTTGTGTGCTGTCAAGAAATATTATAATGTGCTACAATCTGGGGACTTGAGGGACAAAGTAATTGTACATGGATTCTGTTTTATTTATCTTAACATTCTTTGGCTGAAAGTTCAAAGTTAAGATATCAGCAAGGGGATTTCTTCTGAGAATTATGTTATGGCTGATTGTCCTTCCACTGTAACTTTACCTTGTCCTCTTTCTTTGCATCTTTTGTTCTCATAATTCAAAATAAAAAAAATAAAAAAAAGATAAAAATTTTATACAACAGGAACCGAGTCTATTTTAAAAGGAGCTTTTTAGGACTGTTGTTTAGAAACTTCCACTTTGGTTTATTTGTTCAAAGTGAATTCCATTAATCTGAGTGAAATATGTCAGAGGGAGAGAGATAGACACAGAATAGTCTCACTCAACTATGGGTTTTAAGAAAAATTAAGGACATTATTGTAATCATGCCCAGAGACAATAGAGATGAGGGCTGGAAGGACCAGTTGACAATATAAAATTCACCACGAAGAAAGGTAAGTGCATCTAGGGAAATAACTACCCTAACAACTATCATGACTATCTTGGTGAGTGAGAGAAGTAGAATGCCTGTCTCAAATACAAGCAAGAGTTGGGAAGGTGAGAGGGGGGCATTGGTGGTGGGAATATTGCACTGGTGAAGCAGGGTGTTCTGTTTATGACTGAAAACCAACTACAATCATGCTTGTAATCATGGTGCATAAATTAAGATTTTATTTTTAAAAAATGATTGCCTAGTTAACAGCAGCAAAGGAGGTTAAGAAGGATTATACTTTGCACCTTGTTACATATTGTCTTCATCAAAGCAGAGTTCTAACACAAAGGTAAGATGGTAAAGAGATGCAAACAAGAAGCATTCTATGTCACACTGAACAGAGACATTTGAATGACATTGCTGTTGTTTCTAACTACCATGATGGAATTGACTTCTTATTTTTCCTAAAACACAAAATTAAAATTTTTAATCTGGATTATTTATTGCTAGAGAAAATGCTCTGCTACATTGTTGTGTGTTTAGAAGTAGTTTATATGCTAGATTTGAAATTAAGTAAAAATTGTTTTGTTTTGGCAATATGATAATAGAACCAATTGTATTAATATTATAGATTAGCTCCTTAGTTATAAGTATCTCATAGTATTTTATGTATTTAGTGAATATTTTTTTCAAAAATCATTTTTATTATTTATAGTCTAAATGGTTTGATTTTATTTAAAAAACACAAACACTTAAGTAACTTTGGTATACTTATTAGGCTGAGGTATTTCCAAAGTGCCCTATAATAAAACAGAGCACGCATAATTAACCCCTTTAAAATGAGTTATACACGTGTGTTCCTTTGCATAAACATAATTAACCATAGTCCACAGCTTGAGTCTGTAAGGTGTGGGCAATCCTTTTATAAAACCAAACAGATGACATAATTTTGGCATGATTTTGGCAAATAATTGCAATCTCCTCCCACAAACAACATCTGAGATGATAAAAATAACTTTGCCGTATAGTTCTCAATAGGTAAAATTATTATAATCCATTTGCCAATACAATATTAACCTCATTCTGTTGGTCAAGTTCTTTGAGAGGGAGGTCTAGGTTCAAGCTGCAGACTAATACTGTATTTTCACAAGAGAGTATTTTTCGAGCACCAAAAATATTGCATGAACAAACACTACAGTTAGAAAACTGAGTTAAGGGTTAAGACAGATGTTCCTTGTTGGGGCCAGAGAGATAGAGTAAGGCGTTTGCCTAGCATACAGAAGGTTGGTGGTTCGAATCCTGGTATCCCATATGGTCCCCTGAACCTGCCTGCCAGGAGTGATTTCTGAGCATAGAGAGAGGAGTAACCCCTGAGCACTGCGGGGTGTGACCCAAAAACCAAAAAAAATTTAAAAAAATGTTCCTTGTTGCCTTGATTTAAAATGCCAGTGACATGATCCCACAGTTTGAACTTCAGAGTGTCTATTTCCTTATGCTTTGAAATAAGGGTCCAATAATAGATACAAGATAAAAGAAATTCCACCCTAAGTGGAAAAAAATAGAAAAGACAAAGATATATATATATCTTTGTCTTTTATATATATATATAGTGAACTAGCTTCTGCTTAACTTTGAATCACATAACAATATTAAGAAAACCCCACCTGCAAATGTCAGCCTGCAAAAACAGTTCTTCTCCCTCCCTTTACTTTATGATGAATAGGTTTAAATAATTAATAATTAATAGCTATTAACAATAATTATTTATTTTGATTGATTTGTGTTAATTGGTAATTTACTATTAATTAGTTATTGATTAAGCATCTATTTTTCTAAATACAGTTGTATAGAATCTGAACTATCCTTAACTGGATTTCTAGTTTCTTTCTCATAAAGTTTTCCATTTTCTGAAGAGTTTCTTTAACTGCATACATTTCAGACCCTATACTCCATACACATTTCAGTGAATTAATTTAATATTATATACTATATATATTATATTATATATTTCCAGCCATTAAATATTTTAAATGTCCAAGGTGTATTTATAATGTTATTATATAATCATATTGCTCACATTTTAACAATATAACTAACATGGTAATATTTATACTAATATTAAATGTATTTGCGTCCTTTTTGGGGGGGGTTCAGAACTTATTCCTGTGTCTTTGTTCAGGGACTTCTTCTAGCAGGGCTTAGAGACCATATTTTATACAAAGGATTGAATCTGGGTCAGTCACATGCAAGGTAAGTATATGATTCACTGTACTACATCTCTTAACCCTGGGTTATTCTCTTAAGCTTGCTATATAAACTTTAATATTTCCAGTTTAACTTTTAGTAAAGGAAAAACGAAGTCTAAGTAGAATTTTTTTAGAAAATTACTTGCTATCTTAAAAAACATGTCTTTTGTAGCATTGCCTATTGATAAAGCTTATATTTGCCTGAAGAAAAATTTTTCTTTAATAAAATAATAATCTACTGATATATATACTCCTAAATCTTCCAAGAGATAGGATTCCATTTTGCTTAGACTATTCCTCAAGAGAGCACCAGAAAACAGCTGTACTGTTATAACAGATTAGAATATAGGGAACAATATGTCATACAATGTAATATATAAACATGATATATTGATTATAAATTTATTGTGTTGCAGGAATAATTTAATTATTTTCACGATAAATATTATTAAAATTACTAAAATACATGCTATCTTCAGATTCTGAAAATCTTATTGATAAGATACTAACTATAAAATACAATGTTATATTAGAACACAAATTTTTTTAATCTGGTAGCAAACGATTGTCCACAGTGAAGGGAAGTGGTGGAAAAGAGGCCGCCAAGAGCAAATTAGTAGCAGCAGAGTATCAGCTTCTTTTCAGGCTGAAATCTATCTTTTCACTTTGAGAGCTGGTTGGCAGCTGGCTGGGATGGGTAGAATGTTCTGCTTTGTGAGAAGTTAAGTACTGAAGGTAAAAAGGGTTAAATGGGGGGCATAACAGATGAGGGTGAGAGTGAAGGGCTAGGAAAGAATTTATAAGATGGTAAGCAAAAGGGGGAAGAAGTTGTTATATATGAAAGGAGAAAAGACAATATAAAGCATAGACATTATATATACATTATATATATTACAGACAGACATTGAGATGGCCAAAACATAAATTTATGTGCACACATAGACAGGCATAGAGGATCAATCCATGGGTTACAGTTGAAAAGCTGACCCAGATGGAATGGGACAGAACATTTAAAATAATATAAAGCCAGCAAGTCCTATAGAAAGATTTTCCATTTTCCAGGTCAATCATGATTGGTGAAGGTAAACTTTATTGAAGAAAATCTTGTTGGGTTAGATTGTGTATAGAGCATTCTTAAAAACAATCATAATTTTCAAGTCTAGAACTAAGTGATATGGTAATGAGCACTGTAAAAGTCTATACCATGTAATATTGTCTAATAGGTCTTGGGCATCCAGTTTCCTTTTCTAAAGCAATCTAAAATTATGATCATTATGGTATGATGTTAAACTACCTACAATTTAAAATAGATGACAATAACATATACAATGAATGATCTCTATAGCAGGAGTTCATGGCATGCAGTTACATATTCCATTGCTATCTGTGGACATAAACATTAAATTATGTTAGCAGGCATAATCAAGTAGAAAATGAATAGATTAGAATTTTTGTCATGACATTATCATAATGAGTCCTGTCTTTTGACTCTAATGTAGTATAGCATAGCAGTGTGGAACTGCGGTGGCCAATCTATATCTCCAAATACCATTATGGACCAAATGATCAAAGAGTTATTATTGATATAGTAAAATTAAAACTTTAAAACTACTTATAGTGAGCACTGTAGTGGGAGTCCAAATAATTCCAAATGCATTCTGCACCTGTTTCTGTGGATAAAAATGTTAGAACATCATTATAAGATATCTATAAAGATCAACTGATTGGACACCTGCTCAAATTAAACAGCTGAATTTGTCGTTAATGGGAGAGATTAATTCATTGACATTTTAGGAAACTATTGACAAAAAGGGCTATTGTGTCATTATATTGTGTAGGGTTGTTGTTACAATTGGGATTTGATTTGTGTGCTTGCTTTTTGAGTAGCTCTTTTAGGGTTGGTTTGGTTAGCACAAATATTGTGAATTCTTTTTTGTCTGAGAATGTTTTGAATCCTCCATCCCATGTAAAAGAGACTTTCACTGGGAAGTGGATTCTAGTTTGAAAGTTTCTTTCATTCAGTAAATTGAATATGTCATTTCACTCTTTTCTTGCCTGAATTGTTTCAAATGGAAGATCTATTTTGATTTTTATATTGTTTTCTTTATACTTGAGAGCCTTTTTTCCTCTCTTATTGATTTAAAGAGTCCATTTTTCTTTTTTTTTTTCTTTTTTTCTTTTTTTTGCAATTTGGATTACCAAATGTCTTGGTTTTGTTCTGTTATCATCTATTTTGTTTGGCACTATTTTTGTCTCTTGGATTTGTAGAGAAGCCTCTTACACAAGGGTTGGGAAGTTCTCTGATATTATGTCCCTCACTACTTGTTTTTCCCCTTTCCTGCTCTCTTCCCTTTCTGGAATTCCTATAATTTAGAGATTATTTCACCTTTTTTTGTTCATTAAGTACCTTACATTTCCTTCCAGGATTTTGTTTCTCCTTTCTTTTTTGACTTCTTTATCCCAGTTGGCTTGAATTTGTCTTCGTTTGTCTATGCAATTCTCAACCTGTATAATTCTACTATTATGACTTACTAACATGCCCTTTAGTTCTTTCAGTTCCATATATATGGATTCTCTCTTCTGAAAGAGTTCTTCTTTAAATTGGCTGACTTGTTTATCTATAAATTTATTCATTTCATAGTCTAGTGACTCCTTGATATTTATTACTAAACCATTAAATGTTGATTTTAGGTCCTTATCTATAAAATTCAGGAGTTTGGGTTGACTTGGAGATTTGCGAGGATTTCTCTCTGTATCCCCCCACAGTAGATGCCTTCTTTAACTTCCCCCACTGAATTTTGCATTAAGTGATTTGTATTGCTGGATTTCTCAGGCTGTTAAAAGAAGTGTTATATCCAATCTGCCAGAAAGTCTATGAGATAAACCAAACTGGCATCATGCGGATGCTAGTGTGTCCACACAGTTTGGGAAAATGAGGACTTATGGGAAGGAAAGATAATAGGAAAGGCCCCCCCAAAGACAGCCAAGTTTGCATTTGGTGGAAGGGATAAGGAATTAGGTTTGCTATTCCCTCCCTGACACCAATATGGCTCACCAAAAAGGGCAGATGAACATATGAAGGCACTGGAACCCAGAAGAAGACTCACTAGTACACATCTTTATTTGATATTGTTCTTTCAATGTAATTCCTGACTCATTCTTGAGCTGTAATATAATTCTTCTAAGAAATATTATTTTCTGAAAAAAATAACTAGGATTTGTAAAAGATAAATAATATAAAAATATTTACATACTGGCCAGAGAGATAGTATAGTGGTTGGGCATTTGCTTTGCATGTGGCTGACCTAGGACAGACCTGGGTTTGATACCTGCCATCTCATATGGTCCCTCAAGCCAGGAGTGATTTCTGAGTGCATAGCCAGGAGTAACCCCTGAGCATTACCTGGTGTGGCCTAAAAATCAAAAAAATATTTACAGGTAAAATTTCACAATTTTAATAGTCATTTATTCTTCATGATTTTGCATAGTATTTTAAATGATACTGTAAGGCTTGATAGTCCAGATGCTGCTCTGACACAGAGAAATGAAGAGACAGTCACTCAGGCAAAAGCTCAAGTGGGTTCTTTATTCTAGCTGGCCAGGGCCCAATGCTCATGCAGAACCGAACAGAGGCAAAGGACCACGTGGCTTTCTTTGTTCATCCTTATATACCATAAGAAGGGGAGGTGGAAAAGAGGGGCAAGGATGTCTTCCTTACATGAGTTCCTTTTTAGGACAAAAAGGGTTAGATACAAAAAGGCAGGTATAAGTGGGGGCTGGAATAACTAGTTGTTGACTTCCCTTTTCAATACAAGGGATAAATAATTTAAATAACGTTTTCAGTCAGGTCATTTTATGATGAACAAAAAAATCAGAATATTGAAAAGTTTCCTGGGATCTGTTGCAAAGCATGTATAGTGTCTCAAAATTTTAAACCCACATTTAAAACCCACATTATTATGAGGATTAT